>NW_004567120.1:36184297-36302044 GCF_000260355.1 Condylura cristata
AGGAATGGGGGTAGCTGGGCAGCAGAGCTGACGAGGGCTTTCCTCCTGCCGGGGTCCCCCACCCAGACACCCCGACTCCCCACGGCCACCCCGGCCCTCCGGGCGCGGGGCAGCGCCCTCGCGGGCGGGTCGGCCTTCCTCAGGGAAGACGCTGCCAAGTGCGAATTTGATAACCAGACGCGCCGGCCGGGCGCACGGCCGCCTTTGATCGCGTCTGGCCGCCCGCACGTCTGTTTCCCATTTCGCCTCCGCCAGGCTCCTGCATGGGGTTCAGCTTTCAGGCCGCCGACGGCCGACCGCGGGATGGGAAGGGGGTGCCCGCCGCGCTGCTGCCCACGCCCACTCGCCCCAGCACCCCAAATGCCGGGAGACTCCTGCGGCGGAGGAAGGCCGGTGTGGGGCGCTGCCCGAGGCCGCCGGCCCCCGGAGGTCCAGCAGAGCAGCAGAGGACACGCCGGGGCCCTGACTCGGCGGCTCTCAGGGAAGCTGTTGGGTGACCCCTGGGGGAGGGCTGGCGGGTGGGGCTGCGAGGGGCCCCAGCCCGGCCCTGAGGGCCCTTTGAAGGGGTCGATCCTCTCCCTCTCCCCGCAGCTGGGGCTGGACTGGGGAGCCGGACTGTCAGCCGGGGCGCCCTGCTGTGGGCCCTCCAGCCTGCCTGAAAGGGGCCTTGGTGGGCGGTGGGCAGGGACGGGTGGACGGTGAGTGATGGGCAGAGGGCAGTGGAGTGTGGACAGGTGGGTGACGGGCAGTGGGCAGGTGGCAGGTAGACAGATGGGCAGGTGTGCAGTGGCAGGTGGACAGGCGGATGGTGGGCAGGTGGACAGGTGGGTGACAGGCGGTGGCCAAGTGGCGGTGGGCCCTGGGCGGGCTCCAGGCTGGGCCGGGCCTGGTCTCGCGGCCTCCGCGGCTCTGGGGTGCAGGCGCGCCACCCCGAGCCCGGGGCCCACAGGCCGACGAGGCCACCCGTCCGCCCCCAGTGCTCCGCTGGCCCCGAGTGAACCTGACGAGTTCACACCTGCACATTCACACGCTGCGACGTGACGTCACACGCACCCAGCGGGGCGCCAGCCGCCCGGGGTCAGGGCTGACCACAGACCCCACCTTGAGCTGGGTTTCTGCCCTCTGCTGGGCCCTGTCCTCCTGCCCCTCTGGCCGGGCCTGGTCCCCACGGTGGCCACTGTGTGGGCGTCCCCTGGGGTCGCATTGACCCTTCCTTTCTGGGGGCATCTCTGCAGCCCCAGGGTGCCCTCAGTGGGTGGGGCCCACCCCGGAGGCGGCCAGAGCCCACCCCGGAGGCGGCCGGAGCTCCTTCAGTCCTGCAGGGGTCTCTGCGGGGTCTCTGCGCCCGTCTGAGCCCGGCAGCCACGCGGCGGGAGGTCCCGGTCTAGAGGGGCGCCCAGACCCCTGCTAGGAGCAAGGGGAGCGGCCGGAGCCAGGCTGCTGCCACCAGGTCGTGGCTGCTCGGTAGGGGCCGCCATTGGGGGGGCGTCCTTGCAGCCCCCACTGGGAGCACTGGGGGCCCGGGCTCTGCGGCCCCCTCTGCCCGCTGGCCGGACCGCGGGGCACAAGGATGGGGACACGGGGACACACGAGCAGGAGGAGGAACAGGGGGAGCAGGAGGGGGAGCAGGGGGAGCAGGGGGAGCAGGGGGAGCAGGAGGGGGAGCAGAGGGAGGAGCAGGGCGAGCAGGAGGAGGAACAGGGGGAGCAGGGGGAGAAGGATGAGCAGGAGGGGGAGCAGGAGGAGCACGGGAAGCCTGCTGTTGTGATCTTGGAACCTCCCCAGAGTCCCCAGAGCCCCAGCCCCTCTACATCATGGGCCACATCGGGCAGCCAAGAAAAGGCTGCTGCAAGGTGCTTGCAGAAGCCAGCCAGCCCGGAGCCTTGGCCCAGAGATCCGCTGGAGCAGAAGGTGACAGATTTGGTGAAGTTCATGATCCTCAAGTATCAGTCAAAGGAGCCCATCTCGAAGGCGGAAATGCTGAAGGGTGTCAGCAAAAGCCACCAGAAACGATTCCCCGTCATCTTCCAGAAAGCTTCCAAGTGTTTGGAGGTGATCGCTGGCATTGACGTGAAAGAAGTGGACCCTGTTCTCCACTCCTATGTCCTTGTCAACTCCCTGGGCCTCACCTGTGAGGAGAAGCTTGGTGACAAACAAGGGATGCCTAAACATGGCTTCCTGCTCATCATCCTGGGTGCGATTTCCATAGCGGGCAACTGCATCCCTGAGGAAGACATCTGGGATTTCCTGAATGTGATGGGAGTGTATGCTGGCAGGGAGCACTTCCTCTACGGGGAGCCCAGGCAGCTCCTCACTAGAGATTGGGTGCAGCAGAAGTACCTGGAGTACCGGCAGGTGCCCCGCAGCGATCCTCCACGCTATGAGTTCCTGTGGGGTTCAAGGGCTCATGCTGAAACCAACAAGATGAAAGTTCTGGAGTTTTTGGCTAAGATCAAAGGGACTGACCCCATTTCTTTCTCATGCTGGTATGAGGAGGCTTTAAGAGATGAGGAAGAGCGAGCTAGGGCCAGCATCGAGCCCAGAGCTATTCTTCCCACCACGGTCACTGAGCAGCAAGGGCCTGAAGCGTCTCCTGCCCCAGCTGAAGGCTGAGCCCCGATCTTCACTCTGCATTTGAGGAGCGCTGTGGAGAGGGCGAGGAGCAGGCTTGGGAAAGCACAGTGGTCCAGAAGTTTCCATTCGTCTTCTGAGTTGGTGACCAAAAATCCTCTTGGTATTCTTTGAAATGCTGTTCCTCTTACTAGAAGGTTGATGAGATTTAGATCCTAAGTTTATGACTGATATTGGTCACCCGTTTATTACTGTTCATGCATTTAAGAATAAGAGTTTGATAGCTCACAAGACAAATTTGGGCACCTTTCATTCTACCTTGTAAACTGGAACAACATAACATGACACTGGAAAAGGAATTTCCTTGGAAATGTGAATGGTTTCGTCAGAAAATAGAGAAAACAAGGTAGCAGGTGATTTACTTTTGGATTCTCTTAGTTTGCTGTTCTGTAAAATGAAAAGATATAAGTAGACATAATCTGCTTGCCTCTTTGGAGAGTAGGAGAAATCAAATAAATGTTAAATGAAAAGATCCTGCTCACTGAGTTTTTATTTCACAAAACACGAACAGAATAGTGGTTTTTTGAAAGCTCTGTGTTAGAAATGGGGATACACGAGACACCCCCAAGCAAAGAAGACAGGGCCTGGGCGCAGCTGTCCTGTTGGGAAGGGCAAGGTGGGGCCCTGTCCCTAGAGAGCATGTGAAAACCCACAGTGCAGAGGCGGGGCCCGAGAAGGGGGGTCCTCTAAAAGCTCGAGTCTCGGCTGTTTCGGCTTTGGGGACCCACAATTCTTTCTGGAGCGGCTGGTTATAGTAAGCTGGCGGGGTTGGGGTCAGAGGCTGACTCTCCACTGTGATTTGGAGACGAGAAAAGCCTGGTACAGAAAACCGCTCCGTACCCCCTCAGGATCACGGGTAAGGTGGACAGGTCTCACCTGGGGCAGGTATAGGCCAGGTGTCCTGAGCAGCTGAGCGCAGTACACAGACTAGGTGCTCTGTACACCTCTGCAGGTATTCGCTGAGAATGGGGTTATGGTTCCTTGAGCAGGTACCCAGAAGCCACCAGGCTGGTACTCACTGCCATGGCCTGAGAGAGTCCGAGCCTGCTCCATAAAAGGTAGGTTACCCTGAGTGTGGCTGGACCCCCGTTAGCAAGGTCTAGGTTTTGGTGGCCGTGAAATGAATGAAAACGGTTTTGGATAGAACAGCAGCTGGGATAGAAGGAAGTTGTTTCATCACTTAAATGCTATCACTCTAGAGTGATACCAGCTGGAGAGGGCTAACCCTTACCCAAACTAGTGTATCCTCTAAGAGGAAAGTTTAGTGAATTTTCTTTGTGAATCTACATTTTTTTTTTTTTGCCTGAGTTGATACTCTGTTATCTATAGAGCTGCACATTATCTGAGATGTCCTGGGTGAAAACAGAGCTCCAGGAGAGGGCAGTAGGATCTGGGGACAAGACCATATTGGTAATAACTGCCACTCATTAAAGAGCCAGTAAGTACCTAGTGCCTGGCCAGTTACTTGTCTTACTTTTGTACATTCTAGAAGTCCTGCAAGATCAGGCTTATCAAGCCCATGTTCCAAGTGAGGACTCTGAGGCTCAGAGCCCTTGGTAATGCCCACGATTGCAGTCAGTTTGGGGCTGGTAAGGTAACGCTCAGAACCCTGTTCTGAACACATCCAGAACCAGGTTGCTCCCACTAGCCCCGGCCCGGGCAAGTCTTCTGTCTTACTCTGTCTCCCCTGAGTACTGCGTCACGTCTCCGGGGACAAAAGAAGCTCCACATGAGAAAGGACTGACAGGCTTGAAGAAGGCAGGGCAATGAGAATTCACATAAACTGGGATTTGCCTGAACTCTATCCTCCTGCTCCAAGCCCTGGAAATCTTAATAGCTGACCCTGCTCAGGTGCTGACATTTAAATAGAGTTGTAGCAATTTCGAGAATGTCAGCACAGCATCTCTTGGTGCTCCCCAGTGTGTCTTCCTGTCCAGTTCTGAACCTGAACTGCTGACCAGCTCTTCACCGTGTCCTCCACAGAAGACTGCGCTGCTCCTGGTGAAACAGCCCAGAGTCACGTGCTCTCCCTGTTACCTAGAACATTCCTTTGTCCTGCAAAACCCCCTGGCTGTCCCATCCATCATTCTGGAGCCAGAGTGCAACAACTCGTTCAAGTCAAGAGCTCAGTTTAGACAGTGGTGTTGAGCCTGATGTGTGGTGACCTGAATGGGGACCCTCAAAAGAAATGTCTGGGGCCCACTTTTCATTATCTGTAATTGGCCTTATTTGTTAATAGAGTCTTTGCAGAGGTAGTTACATTAGGAATTTTGAAATGATGTTTAGCTTGCTTTCGGGGTTGGCCCTAGATACAATGAAGGTGCACATCTAAGAGAAAGGAGAGGAAAACCCGAAAGCATAACATTCATGGAAGAAGAAGTGGGTGTAAAGAATGGAGGAAAGGTTGGAATGATGGATCTGCAAGGCAAGAAATGCCAAGGACTGCCAGCTGTCGCTAGAATCAAGCCACAGCTTAATCTCCCTCAAGGTCCGCAGGACAAATTAACCTTGATGACGCCTTTATTGATGTAAGCAATTTGATTATTTTGTACCTCTGCAAAGATGTTTTAAAAGCCTTCCTCAGATATAATTAATGAAATTGTAAGAAATTTGGGCTCTCCCTGATGGCACAACAGGTTAAAGCGCAGCACTGAGGCTATCTGCAGCAAGAGTTTGCACTAGGCCAGGAAGGTGACCCACACTGGCACAACAGACCTCTCCTGACCCGCCTGCTGCTCCCCTCAGCAGTGTACTTCATCAATCTGCCTGTTCTGCCCCCCACTCTGTCTCTGGGGAATCCTCTCACTCCCATACCTCTGGCCTGTACCCCAGTTCTGTATGCATAAATAAATAAATCTTAGAAAATTCTAAGAAACGTATTGTGTAGATCGTGATGGTGTGACATAGTTAAAGGGTTCCCCACCCCCATAGATTTCTTGTTTGGATTGCTTTGTTTTTTAGCTTCTTGGACCCGTGAGATTATAGTTTTAATCAAATTTGATAATTTTTCATTAAATTCTTCATGTATTGTTTTCTACCCCCCACTTTTCCTCTCTGGGATCCCCAGATGTATGTATATGAGGCCACTAAATTTTGGCAAGGTCATGCTCTCTCCACTTTTCTCTCTGGGAGTCAGTGCAGAGGCTCCACAATCATTTTGTCTACTTTTAATGCAAACTGGTGTATGTTTTTCAAGTCATTTTAATTTTTGTCTCTCAAATTAACTTGTGGTCTTTTTTTTTTTTTTTATAAATTCCATGTCTGTGCCATGTTTAACATTTCCTCTTACTTCTTGAAGATACGGGATATACGTACTGCCTGCTTTGATGGCCTTATCTACTAATTCCAACAATTGTGTCATTTTTGGGAACAGTTTTGATCAGCTACCTTTTCAGCTGTATCTTATTTTCTTGCTTCTTTGCATGCCTGGGAATTTTGATTGGGTTCTATGCAATGAGTTTCACCTGAGTGAGTGCTTCATACTTTTGTTTTTCTAGAGATAATTCTCCTTTAGCTTTGTCCTTGGAAATTAATACTTAGATGTTATAGTTAAGCTGCTGGGAATTTATGTGCCTTTGAGTTGTATTCCTTTCCAGGGACTCCCATAGCCAAGTGCCATGAGCTGGGTGGCTGAAAACCAGACAACTTTGTCTCACAGTTGTGTAGGCCAGACATCAAGGTGTCGGCCAGGTAGGTTCGTTGTGAGGACTCGGAGGGCAAATCTGCTCCAGGCCTGCTGGTGATGGCTGGCAATCCTTTGCATTTCTTGCCTCATAACTGCGTCTTTCACTTCTTGCCTGTCATTTACAATGTCTTCTTTCCTTAGAAAGATACCAGCAATATTTGACTACATACAGTAGTCAGTACAGCCTTTTATTGAAGCATTAGTTCCATGTGCAAAGATTCTGTTTCCAAATAAGACCATACTCGCTGACAACAGGGTTAGTATTTGAGCCTATTTGTTGAGGAACATAATTCAACCCAAAACACAGTTCTTATTTTTAAACTTTGTTGGGAAAAAGTAGAGCAGCCAGTGTTTAGTTTATGGCTAATTTTGCCTGTGAGAACCCTAATCAATGCTCCATGAATTGTTAGTTTTTTTACTCTGATGGGAATAGCCACTATCCCCAGCCTCATGTGAGTTCTGGAGTTTTCTGTCTGGGCAGCATTCTCTTCTCTGGTATTCTGTCCTACAAATTCTGGCCTGCCTAGACACTCAGCCGCCTCTGATCAACTCAAGGCTCCTGGCCAGCTCCCCGAGCGTGCACTGTGTGCGCAGGCCCTCTTCAGGCAGAAAGCTGCAGCAGCTATGTGGCTGGTCTCATTGCTTTCATCTCAGAGATCATTAGCCTTGGTTGCCTGGTGTCCAATACACTGAAAGTCATTGTTTCATCTCTTTCATCATTTTTAAAAATGTTCAGATAGGAATCTGAATATTGTCTCTTTATTTCAATCTTAGGCAGAAGCAAAAGTCCTCCAAAACAAATTTACAGTTTAAAATATCTGGCATGGCAGATATCCTAACCGCCCAAACCCACTTAAATGAAAACCGAAGTTGAAAGACAGGCTGAGGAATATATATTTCATGTAGGCTTATTTCAAAAATTATTGGGAGATGCACAGCAAAACTCAGTGATGTTTTCCTTCTGGAGAATTAGAAGTGGTACCTTTATTTTCTGATGGATGGTTTCAGTATTTTCCAACCCTTTTGAAACACATAAAATTCCTTGATAATTATAAACGAGAAATATCTTTTTTAAAGATTTATTTCTTTATGCATACAGAACTGGGTACAGGCCAGAGGTGCAGGGATGGTGAGAGGATTCACCAGAGACAGAGTGGGGAGTAGAACAGGCAGACTGACAAAATTCACCAGAGACAGAGTGGGGAGTAGAACAGGCAGACTGACAAAATACACTGCTGAGGGGAGCAGCAGGTGCGTCAGGAGCGGTCTGCCAGCCATGTGGGTCACCTCCGGGGAGGGGATCAAACTCATGCTGAAGTGGCTTTAGCCTCATAGTGCTGTGCTTTAACCCACTGTGCCACCAGGGAGGGCCCAAAATAGAAATATTTTAAAGTTTGATTTAGACCATCAAAAATCAGCACGTTCTCTACCTGATTTGTTAGCAATATTGATCTTTACTCTGCTGGATTCTGTTCAGCCTCTGGCATACTTATCACTTGTGAGGCTAAAATACTCTTCAATCCAATTAGTAGGCAATTTGTAGTCACCCAGGTTCCTTCACACTTTCAAGTACATTGATAACACATGTGTCTTGATTTTGAAGGCTTTGCTCCAGAACAAGTGCTTATATTTTAATAAGGAAAATTATATGTATATATAAACCGTATCTTCCAGGACATAATTGGATCCAATCTTAATTTATTTACTTCTTTACATATTTGCATGATTATATTTATATGAAATTTCTAGAAAAAACAAAATCAGACATATTAGAGAAGGTTTGCTAGAGTTGGGGATGGGTGTAGAGACTGGCTACAAAAGGACACCAAGGAATTTTCAGGTGATGGAAGTGCAATAAAAGGTTTCAGTAATATTTTCACAATGATACAAATTTACTGAAACTCAAGCTGCATGTACAAGACGTGAATTTTATGGAATGTAAGTTATACCTCATATGTCACTTTAAAACTCATCAAGTGGAACGCTCAAATTTAGTGAATTTGATGTCTATTGAGCTGATTTAAAAAAAAACAAAATTATTTTAAATTATACACATAAAATGGTACCTAATTACACGTAAATTATATCTCAACAAAACCAGTTTCTTAAAAAGACCACTGTATATTCCCCAAACAAGTCATGCACCGATATCTCAACCACAAGCTATGTAATGAACGAACGTTGAACTCAACGCCCGCCTAAATTTAGTTTCACGTGAGACACCGCCCCCATCAGGCGCTCTCGGGAGACTCGCCCTGTCATGGCCGTGACCTCCAGCGAGAAGCCTGCTAGGGTGAGCCATGGGGCACCTCACTGAGATGAGGTTAACCGAGGTGTTGAGCCCCGAGGTGGTGAGTCATGCAACACCTGCCTCTCAGGAAGAGGGCCTGACGAAGTCTGTGTGATCTCAGAGGCCTAGGCTGCTCTTTGCTTGTGTGGAGGTGAGTTCACGACAGACGCGGCCCCCTGCTCTGGTGAGGTCACTGGAGACACTACTCCTCAGGCAGTGAGTTTAGATCCAATATTTACATGAAAGATTAAATGTTGGTAGGGGGAATTATAATCATAATTTGAGTGTTGTTTATATGTACCTTGAAAAGCATATAGCAAGTTATACTATTTAAAAATATATTCTTCTGTTACAACTGCCATGAACTCCAAGTCATGCCTGAAAATGAAATTTTATTTTAATACCCCTTGATGTTATAAGATTTATATAAGAAGAAACACCATTTTTTCATGTTGTTATATATAACACATAGTTATGTAAGTTAATACATGATTACCTTACACAGGACAAATTTGATTCATGCTTTTAAAATATTTTTTTTGTACTATAGAGGTCAGCTCCTTGGTTGTTAGCTATCTTATCTACTTATTTTCTGCATTTACCATTCCTCCACTTTAACAATTTTATCCATACATTGTCCTAACAAAGTTATGTTTTCTCTCACATTGATGAATTATTTTTGTATCTCAGAAAAGTTTTTTCCCCACTGTTTATTCTTTGTTCTTTTCATATACTTCTGGGAACATTTCCTTTTTTTATACTTTGATCCGTGGCCTTCTTTGTGAAGCTCATCAATCCCTTAGCTATACCCATCATTTTGACTCACAGGTGTTTTTATAGATCTTAGTTGTAAAAGATATTTACTTTCTTGTTTCCTTTTTTAAAATATTGATTGATATTTTCTAAAATCTGTGGAATAATAGGTAGAATAAAAATGTACATAACTTGTTGAGAATCACTTTTCCCATTCATCAACAAACCAGTAGAGTCATTCAAGCATTACTGTGTATATCCATAATTCATCCCTTTTTACTGCTGAATAGTATTCCATGGTATGGAAATACCAGGGTTTGTTCATTCATCTATAGAAAGATATTTGGGTTGTGTCTAGCTGTTGGGAAACAGAAATAGAACTGCTGTAAATATTTGTGTATAGGTTTTTCTGTGGCCATAAAATTTTATTTCTCCAAAGAATAGGATTGCTGATTATATGATAAAAGCGGCTTTATAAGAAATTACCAAATCATTTTCCTCAATGACTGTACCATTCTATATTCCTACCAGGAATGTGTAAGAGTTTAAGCTGTTCTTCACACTTGATACACTATAGCATTTAGTAATGCATATATATTAGAAATATTAGTTATTCTCAAATGTGTAGTATGATCAATTAGGGTTTCAGTTTACATTTTCTAGTGGCTAATGATGTAGAACAATTTTTCATTTGCTTACTTGCCAGCTAATGTCCACTTTGGTAAAGTGTAGTTGATGTCTTCTGCCCATTTAGAAAATGGATTGTTTTCTAATTTTTTTGTTTTGAGACCTCTCTATATATTCTTGATATAAGTCCTTTGTGAATAAGTAATACATCTCTTCTTTCAAACTGCAGCTTAGTATTATTTTCCTAATAAGTGACTTCTTTGTAGCAATTTTTTAAATTTGGAAGAAGTCAATTTACTGTTTAAATTTTATGTCGTGCTTTTGATATCATGCCTAAAACCTTGACTAATTTCAGGTAATGAAGACTTTCTCTTCCTGTTTTCTTTTAGTTTTTAGTTTTTCATGTGACATTTAGATCTATCATCCATTTTTAGCTAATTTTTGCATGAAGTGTAAGGTCCTTTTTTGATGTACAGATGTCCAACTCTTTCAATACCACTTACTGAAAAGGCTAAAATTCCTCCAGTTACATTTATTTATATATCCATTTACATTACTGCTCATTTCAAAACAGTGTTGACTTCCCCCTCTGGCACTTTGTCCACCTCTCATCACCATAGTCGCCCCCCCCATTCCTCCCTCCTTCCAGTCCCTCTCTGTCCCCCTCCCCTGTAGGATATCTCTGGTTTATAATAGTCTGTTTAGCTCCAATTATATATAAAGGTAAATATATATATATATATATATATATATATATATATATATATATATATATATACACATTCGTGAAACCTTCATGGATTTTAATTGCAATGGAATAGATATGGACTTTCTTTTCTGTTCCATTGATTTATATGTCTATCCCTTAAGCACATTATCTAGATTACTATAATTTTAGAATAAATCATAAAATTGGGCAGTGTGATTTCTAACTTTATCCTGATTTTTCAAAATTATTTTATCCAAGTCCTTTTCTCCTTTCTTAAGAATTTTGAATAATCTTGTCAATGTCTGAAAAAAATCCAGTTTGAAACTTGGTTGGTATTGCATTAGATATATAGAACAATTTTTGGAGAATTTACGTCTTTTCTAAGATGAGTTTTCTACTCTATGGATAGATACATTTATTAGGTCTTGCTTGATTTCTTTTATTGTTATTTTGTCATTTTCAGTATACATATTTTGTACATCTTTTGTTAGATTTATACATAAGCTTTCGTATTTTGGAATTATTGACAATGGCATTTAAAATATTTTTGGTTTCCAAATTTTCACTGTTGTTATATGAAATACAGATGACTTTTTCTTTTTAAAAAAAGATTTATTTATTTATGCAAACAGAACTGGGGTACAGGCCAGAGGTGCAGGGGCCGTGAGAGGCTTCACCAGAGACAGAGTGGGGAGCAGAACAGGCAGATCCTCGAAGCATACTGCTGAGGGGAGCAGCAGGCAGGTCAGAAGAGGTCTGCCACGCCATGTGGTCACCTCTGGTGGGGCAGGTGGGGATCGTACTCATGCTGAAGTGGCTTTGTTTCTTAGTGCTGTGCTTTAACCCGCTGTGCCACCAGGGAGGGCCCGACCTTTTCTTTTTCTTTTTTAAAGATTTTTATTTATTTGTGCATACAGAACTGGGGTACAGGCCAGAGGCTCAGGGGCGGCGAGAGCCTTCACCAGAGACAGAGTGGGGAGCAGAACAGGCAGATCGACGAAGTACACTGCTGAGGGGAGCAGCGGGCGGGTCAGGAGAGGTCTGCCACGCCATGTGGTCACCTCCGGGGCAGGCGGGAATTGAACTCATGCGGAAGCGGCTTTAGATTCTCAGTGCTGTGCTCCGACTTTTTCTTTTTTTATGTTGACTTAGTGTTCTGTGATCTTGCTAATTCTCCTTATTAGTGAAAGATTTTTTTTTTTGGGGGGGGATAATTTTCTTGGGATTTTCTACATAGACATATCTTCTGAGAATTGGGACTGTTGCAAATATTTAATCTGTAATCCCAGTAAGATGCCTTTCTTTCTCCTCCTCTCTCTTCTCCTTTCTTATGCTATTGGTAAGAATTTCATAACACTATTGAATACTAGAGGGGAGAATGGATATTCTTGCCTTGCTTTTGAGTTTCAGGGGAAGGCATTTGTTCTAAATTGGTTGTAAGTTTCATATAGTTTGCTTTTTATCAGGTTGAGTAAATTCCTTTGTATTTCTTATTTTATGAGATGCTTTTTCTGCTTCAGGATAAATATAGCATAATTTATTCTGTTATATGGTCAATTATACTGACCGAGTAACAAATATTGAGTCAATTTTGCATTTACCAGATAAATCCCATTTGATCATGGTAAATGGATGGATACAGTGGTTAATTTGCCTACTATCTAAAGATGTCTTATAATCATTTTTCACATTTATTTAAAGATAGAAGAGGGAACATTTCACAACTGATTTTACAAGTCCCATTTTATATTGATACCAGTGAAACAATAAATCATAAAAATAAAATGGCAGAACAGCCTGCATTCACGTAGATATAAAAACTAGGCAGCAGAAATAAATAGAAGGCATCCCAATTAGAGAAAATAGTTAAAACTTTTTATTCATGATGCCATCACCTTATATGTTGAAAATTGGTGAGCTGTCTAAAAACTTGGTGGAACTTATAAATAAGTTCATTAAGTTTGTAGCATATGTGTTAACATAGAAACACTAGTTGTACTTCTATAAACTATTATTGAACAATTTAAAACTGAAATCAAGGAAACAATTTGATTCATAACAGCATTAACAAGAATAAAATACTTAGGGATACATTAAACAAAGGAAGACTTGTGCATTAATCTAATCAAATCAGGTCCCGCCCTTACGAGTTCATTTATTCTCAGTCACTCCTTATAGTCCCTGTCTCCAAATACAATCATGTTGAGGGCTTCAACATGTGAGTTTGGCGGGGTGGGGGCACAATGGTTTGCTGAAGGATCTTATCAAGAACACATGCTGGGTTTTCACAAGTACTTCTCCTGCCTTTGCCAAGGTTATATATTTTATATTTTATTTTATGAATATATTACATTAATTGAATTTCAGAGACTAAATAACATTGCATTCCTAGTGTAACTATCACTTGGTCATAGAGTATAAGACTTTCGTATACTACTGAATTTGGTTGTGCTGGAAGTTTGTATCTTTTGACTCCCTTAACTAATTTTAGTCATCCTTCACAATTCCCTCCCTGTGGTTTGTTGGAGAATTTTATGCCTTGGTACTTTTAAGGAAAATAAATTGACTATCAGTGTAAGAGTTTATTTCTGGATCCACATCTCTATTCCACTGACCTACAGGTCTGTCCTTCTGCCAGTCCAACATTGTCTCGATCACTGCAGAATTGTTATACATTTAGAAATCTGCCTGAGTTCTCCAACTTTTTCTTTTTCAAGTTCACTTGGCTATTTTGGGTCCTTTGCATTTACATGTGAATTTTAGGATCCATTTGACAATTTCTGCAAAAATTCCATCAGGGATATAGGTAGGGATTGCAATAAATCTGTAGCAAGTAAACATAAGAAGACAAATAATCCAACTGAAAACGGGAAAGATTTTAACATGCCATTTCTCCAAAGAAAATGTACAAATGACCAACAAGCAAATGAAAAGATGCCAACATCATTAGCTCTCAGGGATGCAAATCAAAATTACGAAGAGATACTACTTCATAAGCACTCAGATAACTGTGATGAAAATGATTGATAATAGTGCTGGCAAGAATGTAGAGAAATTGGAACTCTGATATATTTCTTTGGGAAGGTAAAATGGTGTAATTACTTAGAAAAACATATTGTTCCTTCCTCAGAATGTTAGACATAATATTGCCATATGACCCAATAATTTCATTCTTAAGTGTATAGATAGAGAAATAAGACTAGATGTCTACATAAAGACATGTCAGCAATGTTCATAGCAATATTATTTATAATAGGCTAGTGTGGAAACCACCCAAATATGTATGAAGTAATGAATAGAAAGACATGTGGTTTATCCATTCAATAGAAAATGACTTGGCAAGAAAGTGGAGTGAAGTACAGATATAGGCTATAAAGTGGTTGTTAAGATCTGGTGAGAAAGAAGTCACACACAAAGAACAAGAAACTGTATGATTCTGTTTATATGAAATATTGAGAATATATAGATATAGAAATTTGATTACTGGCTTCTAGTGTTGAGGTGGTGGAGGTTGGATGAGTAGTGACTGTTTGATTCTATATAGGGGGCGTTGATCACATTGTAAATTTAGTTTATTGTTACATAATTGAATATACTACATACACTGGAGTTGTACTTTAAAAGGATAAGCTATATGGTATGTAAATTAAATTCAATAGAGCTGTTAATAGAAATTTTGCATTATATATAAATATACATAAGCATCTTCATATAGTGATGACAATATGATTCTGTTAAAAGCAAGCATTTTATTTTAATATCCTTCTAAACTTTTATTTTGCTTCTGAATAATACCAGTTTAGATATTTGAAAACAATTATGTCTCCCCAACGCTTTGTCTTCTGGTCCCAAAGGAAAGAAGTAGTGGAATTAGTCACGGGTGTTGTGATCTGAATGGAATAGGGCTCAACTAGCTTGTAATCCTCATCTGGGCATGTCCTCATTACTCTCTGGATTTTCCTTGGGGTTTCTTTGCCTGGCTCTCTTCCTTGTGTCTACCGGTTGCTACTCACTAAAGATGCATTATTACATCACGCTGCTTACAATTTCAAAAAGGCACAACAGAATACCATAAATAAACTCAAGGAGAACTGACAAGATTGGCAAAAATATTTGCACCATAGATCACAGATGAAGGGCTGACATTGCTAATATGTCAAAACCCAATACAAAAAAAAATGGGAAAAATACATGAACAGACATTTCACACAAAATATATATAGAACTGACCCTTAGCAATGTGAAAAGATGCTTAATCCTACTATGATAAGGGAAATACAAGCTAAAATTACCTTATAAAGTTGAAACCTAACTGGAACTGACACAGATTGTAGCATTAGCGACAAGGACATTAAAATAATTGTTATAACTCTATTCATATTTTAACCAAGTTAAATAGAGATACGGAAGCTATTTAAAAAAAAAAAAAAGACGAAAAAAAGGAAAAAGACCAGTAAACTTCAGCTCCAGCCAAGATGGCATAGACCATACCATTCATCATACACCTTTCACCATACAATATAAGTTCCTGTGAACTCTGAAGGATAGAAAGGAAAAGGCAGGATGCGGAAGGACCTTGGCACTTTACTTAATGACATTGCTCTGCTATGTCTTAGTTTCCTAATTGCTTCTCATATTTTCTGGGTCTGGGAGGGTGCTGCCCAGACTTCTAACTCAGAAGGAAGATACCGAGAATAGTGCTAAGAAAACACCTATTATCCCTAACCAAAAGGCCAGAAAAAGACGGTCCTTACAACAGAAAACCTCTTGGCAATACCTGCTCTAATTTAGCCAGAAAAATCAAAACATCCTCTTGCCCTTTGCCCACTGAAGTTACCTCAGGATGGAGCAGGGACCTGACCCTCCATTTCCAAGCAGGTTGCAGCTGTTGATATTAAGATTCCCGTTCAGGATAATGTTGGCAGAGCTCAGGGGGGAGTCAGCCTTCACATTACCTGTGTTGCAGAACAATTTATGTTCTAATTCCCCCACTGGGTGTTGTGGGTGGTCAGAGAGGAGAGCTGATGGTCTTGTTCCCAGATGGCAGAAGTGGGGTGTGCTCTGATTCCTCTCCATGAGGAATGTGAGCAGGATTGGTGGCTACTCAGCTTCTTGCCCTGCATGACTCCAGACTCTAAAACAGGCCTCTTTGACACTGTGCTCCCACTGCAGACCCCTTTTCCAGTTTCCTGGGGCCAGTGGTGAGTGGGGCACATTAGTGTGAGATAGATTTAGTAGCAGAAAAGACTAAGTTTAACTACATAATGGAGAATTTACATGGCTGAAAACCCTAATGTAATGGGATGAGCTGGAGCTTAGATCCTAGGCAGAGCTGTGACAAGGGCCCAGGGCATCAAGCAGAGAGGAGGGAGACTGCTAAGGTGAGGAGGGGTCACTTTGCATGACAAAAAACCTTACCTCTAGATATTTATCCTGCCTTTAGGTAGTTTTCACTGATAAGAAAGGTTGTTTCTGGAGATGACCCTGACCCTTGTTAATTTTTGTTCTGAGAAATGCAGATAGTTTTTTCCAGGGCTCATCTGGCCTCCATCACCACCACATGCCAAGTTGACATGTGTTGGAAAGAGCCAGCTCTGGACATCTTGGAAAAAGCCTGTGTGAACATTTTTGGGGAGACTGACACTGCATGAGCTAGGATCTACACCACCCTACAGCAGCACAGCAGTGAGCCCCCCTCTGCCCCATTCCTACTGGTGGCCATGTTCCCTGGCCAAAAGACAAACTTACAACCTTAACTGGGAGGCAGCCAGGAAGTGTGAGTTAGGCCTTCACATTCACTGGGACGATGTTAGCTCAGAGAAAGCTGGAATTTAACTTTCACTCTGTCTGTATTAAGACTGTGTGGGCTAGCACCCTGTGTTTGCTGGGGAGACATTGCTGGGGGCCAGAGGACAGCTGAACACATACGCTCACAAGATCCTTGCTGTTCCTCTCAGCAGAGGAATTACCTGCTAAGAAGGAAAAGAAGAAATAGGATCTAGAATGCACAATATAACATCTAAAATAGGCAGGACACAGCTTCATACTAAATCAAGAAATCACAATTTGAATGAAAAAAGACAATGGCAGATGCCAAGATAGGGGAAATAAAAATGTTGACATCATCTGGTAGAGTTTATAGTATCCATCAGCAAACTGGTTCACCAGGCAAGTACAAATTCTCTGTAAACAAAAGCAAAATAGAAAATTTCAGCAAAGAAATAGAAGTTATAAAAAAGACATGGATAGAAAACATAGAACTGAAAAATATAGTAACAGATTTGTTGAGCTCAATAGTAGAATGGAGATGACAGAGGGTAGAATCAGTGAACTTGAGAAGAGATCAATAAAATTTACTGATCTGAAGAAAAGAGAAAATAGACTGACCTTGTAGATATAATCATCAGAATACAGTCTGGAGATTTCTGCTTCTGAGAACATGTATTTGCCCCTATTATACCTGTTCAGAAAAAATAAATTCCTTGATATTATATTTAAAACAAATGTAAAAGACACAGAGAGGTGGAAAAAAGACTAGTGGCCTCAGGATCTGAAGAATGGCACAGCAGTGAGTTCCTTGAGTTTCTTTTTTTCTTACACCATGTATCCCAGACTTGGTGCTTAAGAACCTCACAATCAGAAAATGCCAATGAATGCAGACAAAAAGAAAAGTTCAATGAAAAGCCTGCTCTCTCTAGCTGAAGGATCAGGAAAGAAGCAGCCTAGCCCAACAGAAATCTTTTGACCAGCATCCACTCATCTCCAGGCAAACACTGCACAAACAACACCTCCTATACATACCAGCCACGGCTGAGTGTAGCCCGTAGAACTCCAAAATGACCAGGTGTGATGAAGCGCTCCAGCTGCCTAGCCAGAGTGGTGTGAAAGCCAGCCGCGTGGAGACTGAGGACAGCCATCATCATGAACAACAGCAGTGACAGTGGAGACCACTTAGGGCCCTGAATTCTGTCCCATTCCAAGGTGGAGGGTCTGAGGGAACTTCCAAATCTGGGATGTCAATGCAAGCCAAAACGGGCACCTGGATTTCTCCCTCTACCTGTCAGTAACAAGATGGTGTCACTCCCCCTCTCTGGCCAGAGAAGTGTCAGAGAAAGATAGCTAAAACCAAGGTTTAAAATGATTCATAATCTTATAATAAACAAAATGTCCACGTTTCATTTGGAGATCGTCATACGAAGAGGCATGAAGATCTCAACCTGAATGATAAAGGCAGTGGATGGAGGCCGACAACAGTGTGAGCACTGTTTGACAAAGAATGTAAAGCAGGTTTAAATTTAAAGAATTTAAACATAAAAATGTTTCAGTGGAAAGTTATGAAGATGATTAAAGCAAATGAAAAAATGGCCTCTTTCTGGCTTTTGGTGGTTCGTTGACAATTGTTGGAACTTCTTTGGCCTGTAGCTATGTCACGCCAGCCCTCCTCATTAATGTGGCATTCTTCTCATGTCTCCAACTTCACATTACCATCTACTTACAATTGACATTGGATGAAAGGCTCAACCCACTCCAGCAGGGTCTCATCTTAACTAGTTACATCTGCAATGGTCCCATTTCCATATAAGATAATATTATAAGGTATGGAAGAGAACAAAATTCAGTGCATAATATTTTTAAATATGATAATTTAGATGAAAGGGTACAATTCCTTGAAAGATAAAAACTGCTATACTCACACAGGATGGAACAGATTAATCTGAATAGTCCTAGATTTGTTAAGATAATTTCATCAATAAAGAAAACACTAGGCTCATATGGTTTCACTAGTGAATTCTCTAAACATTGAAGGATGAAGTACTAATTCTCCACAACCTTTTCTTGATAGTAGAACCAGAGGAAATACTTATAACTTGTTCTTGAGATTGACAATGACCTAATGCCATAAAAAGATTAAGATTTCACAACTACAAGTCAATAAATGTCTTGAGCGTAGACCCTACAATCCTGAAGAAACAATTAGAAATCCAATCCTACAATGTATTGATAATCTACTATGTAACAATAGAAAGCTAATATAGGAGGGAACCCATGAGGCAAGACTGGCTGTGAGTTAATGTAAGAAACTGGGTGATACGAACATGGCTTCCATGACAGTATTTTCAGTGTTTATATATATATATTTGACATTTTCCTCAATATATATTTTAATGCTCATGATGAGCATTATATATTTTAATGCTCATGATGAGCATTATATGCTGAGTGCTTGCCTTGTGGAGGTGGCAGAGAAATGGCATGCCCTGTATGGTTGGCTGCCTTCCCTCAGAGGGTGAAACCTTAGTTTGATTCGCCCCAGTTCTTCAAAAACAAGCAGACCTGGTGCCGTCATGTCAAGCTCAGCTTGCCTGCTGCTTTCCTGTTATTCTTTAATTTCCTTTCCTGCCTGTGGTAACTGTGGACTTCCAGTACAAGAGGCTTGGGGGTCATTATGTTTGTGTGTGTCCACTGTCATGTGTGTGTTCACTGTCATGTGTGTGTATGAAACATGAATGAACCCATAACACATTAAAAGCTAGTTAAGAAAAGTTGAAATAAAATTGTTTTTAATGTAAGGCATTGTTTAGATAGTTAAAATGCTAGAGCTCAAACTATAAATCTATAAAGTCAGCTGCTCAATGACAACAAAATTGTCTGGTGGAAAAAGCAAGTGGAAGGAGATCAGCCCCTTCTTTGGGTTACCAGTATGTTAGCTGTGAAGTCTTAGGGCACGTAAACTTGGCTTCCTCCTTCTTTAACACATTGCCTGTGTTACCTCAGGCCCCCTGACCTTTCATTTTTCCTCACATAAAATGTGCCTTTTCTGTCTCACTTGGGATTTCATGTATATTCGGGATTGGCAGAAAGTAATATCCCACATCTCTCCCTCCTTAAAATAGCAGAACCATTTAAGAATCAAATCTAGAATTTATGTCATGAGGTGACAGAGATCAAGTTGCTTCTCAAAAAACTCAGTTCATGGAAACAGAAGAATGGAATCTACTCTGAGCAAGAATTCACTCTCTAGTCATTGCACGAAGAAGTTAAACACTTTAGGTTATGGAGAGGCCCTATCCTGAGAACAGCAGTAACAGCAGAAGTGGCTGAGTGGGGGGGGGGGGTCTTTAGTTTCCAGCCCAATACCCATCAATTTCCCTCAATTCACTGATATGGACAAATGGTGTTTTCACAATCGTATATAAATTGGATATGCAAATGTGACCTCCAATCCAGTCCTTAGCCATCTACTTGTGACGAGAATGCTATCTTGAAATCTCTCCTAGATGAAAATTATGATGCTGAAGCAAAGTTTACTTCACTCTTAGATCTGTCCCTCATCTCTACTCATAATGGAACTGCTGGGAACTAAACAAGGCGATTTTCTGCCTCTCAAGCTCTTGAAGTTCAACTCTTGTGAGAGTTTCAAGAAGAATTTTAAGCATCCCTATGTGGCATCCACGAAGTGGCAAATTTGGGCATTGGCCACATAATTATTATTTAATTGATCTAAGGCTGGACCACACTACTTCTCCTTTTCCTAAGAAAAGAAAGCGCCTACTGGGACTGTGAGGAGCATGTGGAACAATTAAACGAACAATATAAACTTCTGGAAGAACCATCCATCATGGCATGAAAACTTAAAACATGGTGCTCCAGGGGCCAGATTTACATTAGCACAACAAATCACACAGCTGTAAACAACTCTACAAACATGTTAGGGAGTGTATGGTGGATCTCCTCTGAGGACTATTAAGGTAGTTGTTTGAAGGTAATATATGGCAATGACAAAATCTCAGAAGTCTCCTGCAGAAAGCACTCATCAGTTCAGGACTACAGAGAAACTATAAATATTTTACAAGATCATGCTGTATCTGGAAAAAAAAATTCTTGCTTCCCAGTAGTCAGATTCCTTTCTTATGTAACTTCCTCAACATAAAAATTCAGTCACTTTGTAAATGGCTGAATGAAGCATTTGAAACAGACCATAAGAGAAATGAAGTACCAGGACTCTATAAACACCCAAAATAAGGAAAAGCCCCATTTGAGCCTCTCATTTTTCACCTGTGTGAACATGGCTGTGATGGTGCTAGTCAGCACTGAAGAGAAAAGCGAATAAAAATACCAAGAGAAAATGAAGGAAATACCCCCCAAACTTCACCTGGAATCAATCATTGGATTTGCTTTCACCTCCTGTGGAAGAGTTAAAGTTAGGAATGTGTTTCCCAGATCTGAGAGTGCTGGGAGTGTCCTCTATTATGTGTTAGTTTTTTATATTGTCCTACCAGTGTGTAGGACTTAGAAGTTTCTGACAAACTGTTCTCTTGCTTTTATGTAATCAATTGCACATCAGGA
Organism: Condylura cristata; assembly: GCF_000260355.1. Lineage (NCBI taxonomy): Eukaryota > Metazoa > Chordata > Mammalia > Eulipotyphla > Talpidae > Condylura > Condylura cristata. Next base: position 36,205,340 of record NW_004567120.1, read on the forward strand.
AGTTGTACTTTTTTTTTTTTTGACACCTTGCCCGTTTATACACGACACTGGGAGTGCCTGGTCCTTTGATAGCTGAGCAGATAAATGATTTCCACTAAGTTATTCCTGTGCCCTGTCACTATGGTTTTGACTGCACAGAAAGTTCAAGGACACAGAAGTGCTTCTGATGCATGAGGCTTTCAAACACAGAGTCTAGGGATCCCAGGGTTGGACTTCATCTTGCTAACAGGCATAGAAAATGTCACAGTTCGTGTGTTCCATGCAGGAAACTTCCAGATGCTCTCTGGGTTAGTTTGTGTATGATTGATGTCTTTGCTCTAGTGATGTTCACTTCAAGTAGTGGTCCAAGTGTGTCTCTTCTTGGTAAAGCCTTCACAGATCCTATGTCCTTTGTGGTCTGACTTCCTTTTGCATGGTTAGGACAGCACTTCTCAGTGCTTCATAAAAGAATTACAGTAGCTATTTAAGTTTCATGTCATCTCCTCTCCCCTTCCCCCAACTAGGCTGCATGCTTTTTGAGGACCCTGTCTTACTGATCATTGTATCACCTTTGTCAAGGGCAGGGCTTAGAACCAGAGAGTCCATTGAATTAATATTTGATTAATAGAAGAGTAGTTTTTTTGTTTTTGATAGAAGAATCAATAAAATGTATTTCTGGGTTATTTTCATGATTAGATTTTTTTCTGGATAGTTAAGCAGACGATGGTATCAAACTTGGGTGGTAGATACCTCTAGGCTATGCCTCTATCTACCCTATAAGGAGGTGAAAAGTTTGTACTGATGTTGTTGCTCCAGTTAACTTATCTCATATGGGATCCTGTTTCTTCCAACTCATTGGTACATATAGTCAAGGTGCCCCATAGGCCACAGTATTAAAAAAAAAAAGGACCCTAATTGCAAAGAATTCATATTCTAGATGGACAGTAAGAAAATAGCCCAGTAAGCAAATAAGTGTGAATATAATTATAGGCTCTTTTGATATGAAAGAAATGACCAGGGCAGTGTGTTAGAGTGTGGGTGGGGAAAAAGGGTGGTTACGTTGGGAAGAATTCTCAGTAAACACCTCTCTGAAGGATGACATTTGTCCTGAAAGCTGAATGATCAGAAAATGGCCAGCTACATGAAGAGCTGAGAAAAGAGCACTCCAGGCTGAGGAATCAGCAAGCACAAAGATGCTGACATGAGAGAGTTTTGCTTGTTTGAGGAACAGAAAGGAGGTCAGTGTAGTTAAGGTGAGAGAAGACAGGTTTAATATGAGACAGAAAATTGGCAGAGACCAGACCTTGAAGGCCATGTAGCCCCTGAGATGGATTAGGAATTGCATTCTGAGTGTGCTGGGAAGCCACTGGTGGGTTTTAAGCAGGAGAAACCCATGATCTGATTTATATTCAGGAAATAATTGCTATTGGGGATTAGTCTCTTAGGTTTAAGGGGTGACAGTGAAAGCAGAATTACAAATTCATAAGCTGAGAGGTAGCAGTGATTTGGATTACTCTTGATTGCCTTAAGAATGGAGAGGGTGGTATAGATATGGGGATATATTTTGAAGATAGGTTAACAAAATTTGTTGAATTTGATATGGAACTTGTCTTTTATTCTAGTTATATATGGATAAGATTGGCCTCTTCTCCATTCCTCTCATCTACTGAGAAGCAAAGATTGATGAGCAAATAAAGATCCTGTGAGAACATCATAAAGTAGGGAGTAAATCTGATGATGTCATTCTGGTGACATTCATAGCATATGAGAATCAGTAAGGGCACAAGTTGGCTCTTATTGCCCTTCTTACCCTACTGCAGTGTTTCATCAAGCTTAATGAGGTTCAATTATATCTACCTAATTTGTAGTCTCCTTGTGGAAAGAAGGCTACATTGTAGACTTCCTGATCTTGAACATTTGAAACACTTTATTCAGCAACTCAAAGTTAATGTTTGTCTTAATTTGAATGGATCCAATTATGGAATCTATAAAACTATGACGATTCTACAACAATGGGCAATGAGAGATATTCTGGTATTGGTAGGCTATGTTTAGACATGTTATTAGAGTTGTGTGTTACTCAAAGAAATGGCAGATAGTACCTGCTTATGGATTGGAAGAATTAGCATCATTTAAATGGCCATCTTATCCAAAGCATCAAAATTTCAATGGCATACTTTAGGGAAATAGAACAAACATAACTGAATTAATATGGGACCACAAAATATTTTGAATAGACAAAACATTCTTGACAAGGAACAGAAAAAATGGTGGTATCACACTCCCACAATTAAAACTATACCATAACACTGTAGTAATCAAAACAGCATGGCATTGGGATAAAAATAGACACACAGATGAATGAAATAGAATTGAGAGCCCACAGTGAAAGAAACTATCACTAAAACAAAAACACCCTACTGGATGGGAGAAAATATTTTCACAAAACATATATGACAAGGGGCTAATGTCCAAGATCTATAAAGAACTCATACAACTAAAAATAAATAAATAAATACACAAATAAATAAGCTGAAGCTCTCAAGAGACGTTTCTCCAAAGAAAACATACAGATGGCCAAGAGGCACATGAAAAAAATGTTGATCACTTATCGTTAGGGAAATGCAAACCAAAACCATAATGAGATAACACCTCACACCCATGGGAATGACCCATATCAAAAAGACTAGAAACAATATTTGGCAAGGATGTGGAGAAAAGGAAATTGTCTTACTCTGTTGGTGAGAATGTAGATTGGTCCAGTTCCTGTGGAAAACAGTATAGGGATTTCTCAAATTATTCAGCCTATAGTGGAAAAGATATACCATACATAAACTCTTTAAACCTAGCTTTGAATTAACACTAGTAGTTGTTCATTGAGCTGCCTATTGTTGGACATATAGGTTATTTTCAATTTTTTCTGCAATAAATACATTGGAGGTGATAAATTATATTGATGTATGTAATCATTGTATGACTTCTGTTGCATTCATTTTGATAGCCCTTGTATGCCTACAATGTCTTTGTGCTGATGGAAACCAGTACATAATTGTTAGTAAATCTGATTTAAATCTAAGTGGCTAGAAATGCTTGCTGTCCTGCTGTCAGTTACTGTTTCGCATTTTCCATTTTTTGCCAGAGCTAAATCAACCAGTCATCAAGAACTGGCAGATATTCTTTTCATTTATCAGCAATCAAAAAAGATAAACTCATGCCATTTTAGACAAATGGAACTGGGAAAGATCATGTTAGTAGTGAAATAAGCCCAAAAGAAAAAGAAAAATTCTGGGTGGTTTCATTCATAGCAGGAGTATAAGGGATCAGGAAAAAAATATATATATATACATAGTAATTGTAATAAAGTAAAAAAAAAACTTCAACTAACAACTCTAAACCAGAGACAGACTACTGAGGTGGAGAGGGGAACAAGATCTAACCTGGGGCGGGAAGAAAGCACAAGACTGTGGCAATGGCACATGGTTGAAGTGGCAGTGGGAAGCCCACGGGGATTACAATTGAGATGAAAAAAAATGTACAAAATGAAGACTAATGAAGACTATATAAAATACTAAAAAAAAGAACCACCTAGAGTTGTTTCTAATGTAGCAATCAGGGCTTCTGAGTTTGACACAATCATCTCCATCCACTTATTGGCTTGCTTGACCAGAGACAAGTCACTGCGTGTTTTCAAGCACTATTCCCCTGAGCATAACATTTTGAATAGTAAAGAGCATAATAGTTGTGCAGAAAGACCAGCTTCCATCACAGCAGGAATCTGACAGCCCCCAGGAAATCACAAGTCTACAATGTCTGTCTCTCACATGGCTTTTACCATCAACAAAGCACCTTGGGCTACCTACCTGTCTCTAAAACCTCAGCTTGTCCTATCTCATGTTTCCTTCTTCAGGGCTGTTCCAAAAGAAAATGTTAGCAAATATCAATTTGACCCAAATCTCCAGGGGTTCACTTTTGTTTCTTTGTTTTTCTCTGACACTGAGGTGGATTTTACCTGTGGTTATAGTACAGAAAAAATTTAGTCACTAATGTATTTGGTCATTAATTTCCATGGTGTCTGACAACCACACCTTTTATTAAAACAAAACGCACTGCCTTATGCTTTATCTCTCTTTAGGGACAGCCTGATATTTCCTTCGTAGTACTAAGAGAGAAGCACTTGGCCTTTTTATATGTCTAATATCATACTTGCTACCCTCTGGGCATTTAATAAATGTGTGTATCATCATCTCCATTTTTATTAGTAAGAGTCTTCTGTGTGTTGCTAAGTCTTCTCTTAGGTCATGAATTATCTATATTATTATCCTCTTCCTAGAATGACTCTGTTATTGTGCCACAGCCAGGACATATTTTATGCCTTATCTGGCCTTTTCTAAATCCTCATAGGTTTTCTCACAGTTTTATTACCAAAATTATTTTCCCACTAAAATGCTAGCACCATGTCCATATCTAATCCATGACTGAATTGCACTGTTACTGTGAATGTGCTTTGCACCTGCAACTCCTGATATCGCTTAAAAAATATGAGTATTTTTTAACATTCCCCAAAACAATTTTAGATCTTCTGTGAGGCATAGAGCTTTCCTCTCTCTGCATGCTAATTATTTAATAAATCCATTTATCGCTATCTAAAGTAGTTTGCTTAACAGGAACAACGTATCATATTTCCATATAAAGTGCTTATAAAAATAAGATGGAATGAAGTGTTTCCAGGAGAGAATGATTATGGGGTTGAGCTTTTCAAAGCTACAGTATTAATTTATAAAATCATTCCAATATCTTTCAAATTGTTAATATTGCGTTGAAAATATTGTTGGCTACTGGCTCAAACATGACATAAAATGTCTCATTGATAGTATCTTACTCCTTAAACTTCTGTTAAAATAGTCATTTATCCAAGTTAGAAGGAGGGTTATCTTCTTGGGATAGTCTTCCCATGTATTTCTTTTGACTTTGCACCCCTAGATACTGAAATACTTCCTTGATGATGTGACATCCTACAATGTATTTATTTTCAACAGAGTAAATGATTACCACTTTTGAAAAAAAAAATCTAACTAACTTAACTGAGTTTGATCTTAAATACAAAGCTCACCAGTAAAAACATTTCCTGTTGAAGGACCAGCTGCCAGCCAATTCCTCATGAGCCTTTTGTGGAATACACCGCTGGTGAATAGAATGTGCAAGATGTGGGTTCCAGGAGACCCACAAAATGTGAGCCTTGGAGTGTCATGGGCACAGATCTATCTCTGCAGGTGTTAGGAGTAGTTCATAAGAGGATTTTGTTTCATCCTATCTTGGCACCATCAGTGAGTCATTTTATTTCTGACATCACCCCTTTTGTAATGCTGGTCTCATCTTTTACTTCAAGTGCTGTGTGTTTAAAGTGCTGTTATAAAATGTTGCAAAAAGCTAACAGGCTTTAGTAAAACCTGTTATTTCTCAATGATACGATGTGATAATTTAGGTGCGAATGTAATGAGGAATAGTAGCATGGAGGGAGGTGAAAGTGGGCATAACCTGGGTATATCTTGCTGGCAGGGCTGGCAAGATTTCAGACAGACTAGGTGGGGGTGTGAGAAAAAGATGTGGATTTTAGGACACTCCATGTTTTTGGCCTGAGCGACAGGAAGCTCCAGTGACACAAGAAAGACAAAGCATATGGCACCTTGTTGGTAACCAGTCAATTACGGATCTAGATGGTGCCCAGGGTCTGTCAGCCTATCCATGCAAAATGGATCGTGCCACTAAAATCCCCATGTCGTGTGTTGTTTGCCCACCTTCACTTACACTGTCAGTCAAGGACGGTAGGGGTTGCTTGTCAGAAGCCCTGGGTCCCAGATAATCTGATAACATCTGCACCTTAGCACCTGACGTGCAGAGGGCAAAGCCACGCCAAACTGCCGATTGGGGTTGATGTGAAATTGTGTCGATTGTGCAAGTGCTGCAGAAATGCCAGGTTATTAGTGGGAATGTTCATTATCATGGCTGTTCCTGTGGAGATTTTCATTTCAGATAGGAGAGACTGGGGCTATCATTCTCTTGGTTTTCTTAGAATAACAGACTTGAGGGTCCTCCTAGTGCTAATCTTTTAGTGCTAACCGTCTACCGTTTTCCATTTAAGAGTTTCTTACATTCTTGGAAGCTTTATTAGTTCACCCTCCAGATGTTCTCCCTTGAGGCTGAATAATCATAACCCAAATAGCCCTTTCCTTACAGGAGCTTCTCTACATTTTTGTGACTATAATTCTGAGTGGCAAAAAGTTTCAAACGTTTTGGCCAATAGTGGCTGCCTGGAGCATTAACTTGAGAAAGCTTGAAGCCTTGTCCTCTTGGTGCAGAACAATGTTCTGATTCAAATGTTCTGGCTTATGCTGTGAATTTGACATCCCTGCTCTAAAGCGCAGCTTGGTTTTGCTTCTAACTTTAGAATTAGGAATTTTCTTGTTGTTCTTTTTTTTTTTTTTATGCGCTAGATCATCTTATGCAAAATCCTTTATCTCTCCAAGTTTTGCTTACTCTCTGGAGTCACTTTTACATATACTCACTTTTACAATTTCTTTTGTATTCTTCTAGAAAGTTCTTGTGCATATACAAACTTAAATTGATCTTTTTCTAAAGTAATGAGATCATGCTGTAGGTTTGTTCAGCTACTTCCATTTTTTTCTCATTTAATAATATAGCTTGAAACTTACTGTATATCAACATTCACTTGGTGCACTTTTATATTTTTTGAGTGATTTCTATTTTGTAGTGATCTCAGTTTGGGGAAACTGAGGTACAGATCAATTAGGTAACTTTCTGAAGGTCATCCAACTAATAAGTTGTAAAGACAGGATTCAGAATTAGGTTTGTCAGAATCTAGGATTTGTCTTTTAACCCCTATGCCCTACAGATAATGCTGATTAATCCGGGGGGGGGGGGGTGTGTGCACCTGAGTTTCTTCTAGACCTTCCCTGCCAGTCCATTCCAAGGGCAGCTCACAGTTCCTCAGCACGTTACAGCTTCAAAGTCTTTCCATACACATAATCTCATTTAATTTTACAAACGTTATTGAATTTCCACTCTGTGCCAGACACTGTTTTAGTCCTGAGCATGAAGTAATAAAAGAGATAGTCATCCCTGTCCTGAGGACACTCATAATGAGCTGACAGAAACAGACTCATGAATAATCACAATTTCAAACAATAAAGGATGTCCTAGTTCTTTAGACTGTTATCCAACAAGTTGTATATTGATGGTCAGTTAATTTAATTTTTAAAAGAAAAAATGTATGTATTTATTTATTTTGCATCATTCTTCATTTTGTGCATTTCTTCATCTCAGATGTCATTCCCGTGGACTCCCTACCACCACTTCCGCCTGTGCCATCACCATAGTCCTGTGCTCTTTTCGCAGCCCAGTTTTGATCCTGTTTCCCTCTGTATCCCTGTAGAATGTCTCTGGTTATAGATGGTCAGTTAAGTTTAAAGTAGACTAAATTGGAGAATCATAAAAATCCTATAGACATGCCTAAAATATATTTTTTTTCAATGAAAATACGTGAAGGTACATGTTTCCCGGTATTTGAGACTGGACTGAGGACTTTTCTGTGAGTGTGGACTCGTTAAGCGGATTTTCCCTCCCCAGATGATTCCACTGTGCAGCCTCAGGAAGCATGGCTTTCTGGGAAGGGAAAGCTGCTCTTGTGGAAGGTTGAGCAGCACATCTGTGCAAGATACTGCAGCAGCCCTGAGGTAGGCGGTGTGCGTGCTTTTCTCTTCATGCCTTCGTATTAAGAATCAGGGGCTGTGAGACTCAGAATGCACGCAGTACCCCGGCAGGTAACATTTGGGCTTGTAATATCAGGTCCAAGGGTTTTTCTACAACTCCAGGGTACTGTCTGAACTAAGGATAGAACCAATTAGTAAGAATTCATCTAAATCTCCTACACTTTTTCAACGTGAAAGTAGTCATGCCATGTTTTGTGAACATTTTGAAGTAAAATAATAAGCCGACTTTTGGGATGCAGATCAAATTTACGTTCCTGTTGCCACCCACTGTTTTTCTCAGACTGTTTTGTGGCACAAATATGATAAAAACCTTAATATTTAGTGAACTTTGATAGATTTTGTGGTTTATTTTTGAAATTTATGTTAGTATTGCTAAGTAAAAATGATTTTTCCTTCCACTTCTATGTTATCTCATATATACAGAACATAGTAAATAACATGCTTGTGAAAAGCAGCAAGAACAGAATCATACAACATGGATCCCTTGGTGGTCTATTGAAACAGACCACCAACCCCCCCAAACACTCACAAATAAACACAACAGACAGGGTTTCTAAACATGAAACGTGAGTTAACTGAACTGGAGCAGTAAGAATTGTTCAGATGAAAGAAAGAATACTTCAGAAGATGCTATAAATTGTATACTAGCAGGATGTAATGCAGTGAGGTTAGAAGCTTTTCTTTAGATGTGTGTAGACACAGCATTTCACACTTTTCTACCACAACAAATCAAAATAAGCTTTAATCAAGTGCTTTGGAGTAAGTCACTTCTTTGGTATGACTTCACATGGGAAATTCCGTTCAAATTTTCTTGAGGTTAAACATATTGATTAATTTTTTAAAGGCTTCTGAGGTAGAGTGACAACTTTACAAACCTCAAAGTTTACCCTTGCTCCATGGTGATAAAAACTGGTTAGCCTAAAGGAGGCCCTGAGGGAATAGGAACAGGGTCACGTCCACATTTAACTGAAGAATGGCTATAAGGAGTGACTGGAAAGTTCTTTTCTTTCAATTTTTTTTTTTTTTTTACAATTGTGATATTTAATGAATCTGCAATCGGAATAATGGCAGTGGGGCTTCTCCCCACTGTTATCATCAGTGAAGTACCATTGTTCAACGGCTTGGAAATCTCATGGGTTACTGTGTTCCTCTGCCGCGGGTGCTGTAACAAAATACCTCACATTGGGGGCTTGAAAGCACAACAGTGGATTCTCTTCCAGCCTTGCTGTGGACACTGCAGAGGAACTCCTTCCTTTTTTTTCTTCCAGCTTCTGGGGTTCCAGGTCTCCCAGAGCTGGAGCAGCTTCATTCTCACCTCTGCCTCAGTCTCCACGTGACGTGATGTCCTGTTCCTTTGAGCCTTCGGTTTCTTACCAGTATTTTCATCCTTGGATTTGCAGCCCATCTGGATAATCCAGGATGATGTCATCTCAAATTCCTGAATTATATTTGGAAAGGCTTTCTCCTGCTCCCCCCGCCCCCCGCCCCAAGGTCACATTCACAGGCTCCAGGCTTGGTTATGGGCATGTGTTTGGAAGGTCGCAGTTCTAATTCACGTTTCTTTCAGTGGGAATGTGGCTGTATCACCTGCTCAGAAACAGCACTAGGAGAAGCACACAGTCATCTCCACAGTTATTTGCATAATTAAGATGTGGACATTGTTCGCTTAGCTACGGTGGCCTCTTTGGCCCAAGCAGTATTTAACCCATCAGCTTCCATTTGCCTGTAACCACTATAATTCCGTTTCATGGCGAGCTGACAATTGGAAAATTAGGGTCAAGGGCATAATTAAAATCTCATAAAATAGAAAATATACAAATGTTTCTTTTTTTTTGCTTAATAGTAGTTCAGAATTTTTAAAAAGCATTTATTTACGCATACAGAGGTACAGGGGCAATGACAGTATTCACCAGAGGGCAGTGAGAGGATTCACCAGAGTGGGGAGCAGAACAGGCCGACTGATGAAGCACACTGCTGAGCGGAGCAACGGGGCGGGTCGGGAGAGGTCTGCCACGCCACGTGACTCACTTCCGGGGCAGGATCGAACTCTTGCGGAAGTGGGTTTAGCTTCTCAGTGCTGTGCTTTATTTAACCCGCTGCGCCACCAGGGAGGGCCCGTAGTTCAGAATTTTATAAGTATGGCTAATACCACTGGAAAATAGTCATTTCCAAAACTCAAAAGCAAAGCACTGACGAAGTGTAGCTGGCTAATTGTGCCAGGCAGTTTTCAAACATGTTCTGTAAGTTACTGAGTTCTGAGGTGGTGCATTTGCAGCTCTTTATACAATTTCTTTTATCACACTGGTGTAAAGAATTCCTCTTGCCGTTTGTGTGGTCTCATGGCACAGCCAGTGCGGGCAATCCTCACAGTTCAGTGTGTTCTCTGCAGTGAATTTAATACAGAGAGTGAATTGCGCTTGTGTGATAAGCTCTGTGTAGCAAGTGCAAGAGTCAGCAGGATGATTTCCCTTCTTGCTTGATTTTTGTTCACTGATACAAAAATCTTGCAAGAAAATGATTATAAAATGAAGAATTGTGAGATGCTAGGAAAATCAAAGCTTGTTAGCATGATACAGAAATACCTGTTAACAAAGTACATCTTCTCAGATTTGAGACATAGGTTGTAAAGATTCAGCAGAAGGAAAATTTATAGCCGAAATAACAAGAGTTGTGCTAGACAGTAGCGATTTCCCAACTGTAAGCAATCAAGCCCCATTTGCCTGCTGAAAAACAAATGTTGTCTGGAAGCCCGATACATAAGCCAGATTGAAGTTCAGCGGCTTTAGTTGTAGTTTATGAAGGTGGGTGGCAGACACGAGAGGCACAGTGGGTATCTTGGTGCATCTGTCACTCTTGTAATTTTGTGCTGCTTCTGTAATTATTTGATCCATGGCTGTTTTCTCCACTAGCTGGGACTGTAGGCAGTGATTCTGTTTCATCTTGCTCACAGTTACACCCTTAGTTCCTAACACAGTGCCTGGAACTCAGTATGTACAGTGAGTTGCCGAACGGCTGGATGGTGGGGAAGCTACAAAAAGCTAATTGAAGCCAGCTGGTTAGGTGTCAATATCTCAGATAACCGGGAGGGTAGAGATGATCCTTTTTCTATCATCCCAGAATTTATCCCCGGCGCTGTCATCCACCGAGAACACTGTCTTTCAGTGCCTGGCACAGTTCCTGGAACATAATAGATTTCAGTAAATGTTTGCTGCATAAATGGTGCTCAGAAAATGTTAGCTTAATGAATGAGTAAAGGGAAAAGGATTGAATGAGGAAATGAGAGCCATGCGATAGAATGAGGGGGAGTGGTTCGAATAATTTAAAGACCATCCAAGCAAAACTTCATGAAGAATCCCAGTGGACGCCTCCTAGTTGTCCTTTTAGAAAGTCAAGACTCTACTGATGTCTAAGTTTCACTTTGTTTCTACCAATTCCCCACAACTGTGTTGTCTGAAAGTGTGCCACGGTGGGGCTCCAGCCATCTTCACCTTGGTACAAATTGCTGACTTCCAATTATCCCCAGGAGACAAGTGCCCCCAGTATGGACAGCTGCAAAAGAAGCATGCCCAGTGGGAAAGGATTGCGTGTCTATAGGAAACACATAGGCTCTTTATTTAAGAAGAAACGGTATAAAGTCCAGTGACTTGAAAGAAACCCTGCCTTGCACCCTAGCTGGATGTGTGGGCCATGTGCTATTTGCTCTATAATGTGTATTGTAGCAAGACATTGCCTAGGGATGAGCACTGATTGATCTGCACTTGTACTGTTCATCTACAGCCTCACCAGACTACGGCACAAAAGCCTTATGCCGTAGTGATTTTGTACAGTTCCTAAAACTGGGAGAAAACCATTGCAGTGTGTGTGTGAGTGTGAGCCGGGTGGAGATGCAGGCGGATGTCTCAGCAGCGACCATCATTGGCGCCTTCTGAGTCTCCATGGGTGGCACTGTCAGAGGCCTTGATTAACTGCCTTAGTGGACAGGATTGGCCTGGGGGAGAGTGAGCCAACCTGTCCTTCGGGTTTGGGTCTACAGCTGACTGGCTCTGAGCTGTGCCCAGTAGTTCACAGATGGGTTCGGAATGGAAACCTCACAAAGCTGGGCTGGTTCTTCCTGATACATAATTTTCAAAACAAGCCACATTTTACAAATGTATATGTGTCTATTATATCAAAAAAAAAATAATGAGCTCCGAAAGTACATCTGACAAGTACTGCAACTATTCAGCCATCTCCATCAACTGCACGTACACCCACCCTGCTGTCTTGCCGGGCTTGGCATCACCTGTGTCCTCCCCGCCCATTTCCTATTTATTTAGAGGTAGAGCAAGGAACATTGCTACAGGTGGAAAGTGTCTTCACCCATTTGCATGTGGAGGCTCTCCGTTGCAAACTGTGTTTGCGAAGCTAAGATCAGACACAAAAAGATGATTCCTGTCCTTGCCATGTGAGGGTACAGTGAGAAGGGGGCTCATGCCAGGAACTGAACTGACTGGCACCTGGATCATGGACTTCTCAGCCTCCAGAACAATGAGAAATGTTCTTGTTGTTTAACCTCCGCCCCTTGCCCCAGTCTGTGGTATCTCTTAGGTCACCCTGAACTGACTGAATACACATATATAATTGTGCAAACACATGGAGAAGTTCACACTATACATATGTCACTGTGAAGTGCTGTTTTTCACTTAAATATATATGTCTTAGGCATATTTCCAGCTAAGGAACTTTTAAAAAGGAGAGCCTCAGTTGACAACAGTTTGGTGTATATGCTGCCAAGGCCCTGGTTTCTATGTACACTTTTACATAAATGGATCTTGCTGTATACATTATTTCATTACTTTGGTTCGTCCTCCCTCCCCCGCCCCATTATCACGTTGTGAAGCTAATTTTAAGCATTTACAGGTGTTTCTCTCTCTTTTAAACTGCTGCTTAAGCTGGGTTATCAGAATAAAGATGTCATGTTATTTTGTCAGTCCTTTACTAAGGTCCATTTAGACTGTTTTACAGGGTGTTTTTGGTTATTTTTGTTGTACTTATGTGGTTATAAACCATATTGCAGTGAATAACATGGCCATCTCTTTATGTATAAGTGATATTATTTTGGTAGGTGGAATCCTGAGTCAAAGGAATCTTAAGAGATTATTGACAAGTGGTTCTCCAAAAGCCCTCTTTGCTGAAGTTCTTGGGCATAGTTGGTCTTACTAGATAGACCTCTTGTTTATTGCAAATTTGACAGGGGAAATTATTTCATTGTCCTTTAATATTCATTTTCCTGATGATTGATGAGGTTGACCTGTTGCTTATTTTTCATTTTCCCCCATTCAATATCATTCTGCTTCTTGACTAACTCTTCTCGCCTCCAGATTCTTCTAGATCTGGGTCATCCTATCCAGCACTGCTAAGTGATTTTTCCTAAAGCTACATCTTATCGCTCCATTTTCCTGATCAAAGCCCTTTACTTTGATCTGAAAGATCTCCATGTAGCTCCTGCTGTGAGACCTAACCTTTGTTCCTCTTCTTGGGGAGGCAGTGATATGCCTGCCCCTTAGCTGGCTGGGGCTGTTGGAGGCATTTCACTTCTTCTCCTGTCCCTTGGCTGAGTCATGCAATTAGCCCCACGTCCATAACTCTTGAAACCCCCTTTTGATAATGGAAAAATCATCTCTACACACTAGTGTTGAAGCCACGGTCGTGAAATGCAAGGCAGTAGCCAACACAATGGCAATGGTCCTGAAACTTTCTCTTACATCATTGTTTGCAGAAATGAAATTATGCCTGTGATCCTCCTCACAAAACACTGAAGTGCCCACTCTTTGCCACCTGGTTACTGATGCTGCCTCTCATCCATGCCAGCAGCGCCACCTCCCTCGGGGCTCCTTCCACAGTGGGCCACCTCAGGACCCAAGTCCCATATGTGGCTGTGGCCCATGGCACAGCAGCCCTCCTCCCACCTGCCCTTTGAGATCACCACAGCACATTGTTCACGAATAGTGACGGAAACCAAATTTGCTTTTTAAGAGCCAGGCTCTAAAATGTGTTATTTTTCAGTCACGTCCCAGCCTGGAAATGGATTAGTGCTAATCCCATCTCTTTAATTCCCAGTAAAACATGGTAGGTGATAGTGTTGATAATATATAGTCTGAAGGAAGGGAGGGGGAAAACATTGACTTCAGTGGAGTTGCTCCCCAGTAATTGGTACTTCATAAGCTTCATTTGTGCCTTTGTGACAGAGACGGCGGAATCTGTTGAAGAGATAAAAGCTCAAAGAGCTGGAATTGGCGCTTGGCTTTCCAGCTGTCTCTTTTGAAGTATCCTTCAGAGTTTTAATAGATGGAAACTGTTTGAATCTTGATACTCTTTGCTGTACTCTTACCAATACAGTCCTTTTCTTTTTCCAGTGTGCTATAGAAATGCTTGTAACTTGAGCTCAATAGTCATTACCATCAACAACTGAAGTTTGTTTCACAAACTCACTAATTTTGTGTGTCAGCTGGAGGATACGAAACTCCACAAAACCATAGCTCTCTATCCTCAGCAGCCCTTGAAGGTGGTAATTAATGAGAAGAACCATAGAAGGGCCCAAGCAAATTGCATTCATTCTACAAAGTGTGTCAGGATGTTTATAAACAAGTGCCCAGACCAAATGGTAATGTGTTACAGTCCGATTTCCTTGCAGACAAAGCTTCAGATTTCTGCAACAAAAAGTCTAGGACCTAAGTGATAAGAATTAATTTGAACTCGGAAGATTTAAGGCTTAATTAGAATTCTGATCCAAGACAGCAGACTGTGTGAACTGCTGTTGTTAAACTGTACTGTGTAAACATTGCATACTGATGGGGTTTGCTTGTCAACTCTACTGGCATTTCTGTGCAGTAAGCTTGTCTTTCTGTCAACCAAGTGCATCATGGGAAAAGATCAGCATCTCAAAGGAGTGTGATCTGCATGTGTAAAGAGGGGAGAAAACCTTAAAAGGAGCCTGTGCATGTTTTCTAGTTGTTCAAAGGTTAAAAATGGTGTTTGGCACACAGGTGAAGTGGTGGTGGGAATTCCACGGGGATTACAACCAAGATGAAAAAAATGCACAAAATGAAGAATGATGTAAAAATAAATAAAATAGATTTAATAATAAAGGATGTCTTCCAACAATGCATGTTTGCTACAAGCAGAGTGAGGATTCCTAAGAACTGGATGATGAACTTTTTTTTTAATGTGAGGGATAGTAACTGTAGGAAGTAAAGCATGCTACAGAAAGACAACAGAAAATAACTTAATTTTACAGTATTTTGAGTCGTTTCCTAATCCCTCTTATTGGACTCTTCGTTTTCTCCCATCTACTACCTCAATCTGTCTAAATAAGGAGACATTAAAAAAACAAAACAAAACAAAATAACACCTAAACAGAAGCTAGCAGAGCCAGCGGGAGGAACAGAAGTCTAGGTCAGCCTGGACATTTCAAACCCTGACTCTGTCACTCTGTCTTCTGGAGCGATTCTCTTTCTTCTCTTTCTCTCTCCACACCACAGTCTCTCAACAATTCAATGTTGGCATAATAAAAGTAGGTCTATATGAGGGTTAAATGAAATCATGAATGTGAAAGTCCTGGCACATCACAGGTGATTAGGGAATGTTTGTTGAGTGATTTGAGACAATTGATATTTTTAAGTCTGTCTCCTTAAAGATGTGCTAAGCTCATTGCACTCTCTTGGCAAAGAGCAGGCAACATGACTGTGTGATTCTCTTTGTTTATTTTTAAAGTATGCATGGGACCTTTGCATTTTGTAAGTTGTTGGGGACCGAGGCCGGCATCTGGCATCTGTCAGCAGTCATAAAAAGGTGAAATGGAGTCCGGATAGAGAAAAACATACGGGTTGTAAAAGGCATGTGGGAAGAACTCCCTGCCCCCACCTTTTCCTTCTCCTCTTTCTTTTCTCACCCACCTATTATCAAAACACTGCTCCATTCTCGCCCATTTTTGCCCTTCGCGAGAGCAACCGCCGTCAAAACATCCCTACATGTCTAAGTCCATTGGCTTTCTCCCTGCCCGACTTCTGCATCCCCCACCTCTTGTATTTTATATAAACCAGATAAAAACAAAATAAACTCTCACTCTCTCTCTCTCTCTTTGTTCTGACACACGCGTGTGACTGTTTCTTTTTGTTCGCCGGACCTGGGGCCCTGACTCCCCGGCCTTGCAGGTCAAGGCCTCCCGCAGTAAGTTGTGGTAACATTCATTCACTACACCATGGAAGTTTCCAGAATTGTGCTTTCTCACCACCCCACCCCCAAATGTCCAGTCACCATCCACCACCATCCACTCCTTCCCCTCTGGTTTCCAGTATGCTCTCCTCAGTCTAAGGATTTGTGTTTGTTTACTTTATATTCTGTAAATGAATGGAATTATGTGTCATTTGTCTTTCTCCTTCAGAGTTATTTCATTTAGCATAATCCCTTCAAGGTCCATGCATTTTGTTGCAAATGGCAAAATTTCTTTCTTTTTTTTGTGTGGCTGAGCAGTATTCCGTTGGGTACATGCCATGTGTCCCTAATCTACTCATTTGTCATCAGCCACTTGGGTGGTTTCTGTAAATCTTGGGCATTTTGAATAGTGCTGCAGTGAACATGGGGGTATAGGGTTTTAAACAAATGGCTTTGGCCCTCCTCTGCTCAGCAAGGAAGTTTCTTTTTCCTAGTTTCCCTCTGCCCTTTCCTTTGCCCAGGGTGTTCTAATGTCATTTGTCTGTCACAGACAGTCTCGACAAGGGCTTTCATGCTGATCCGTGAGGGAGTAGTTTCAATACAAGCACTGAAGAAGAGGAGAGAAGGAGCAAGGTGCCATGTAGTAGACACACATTTGTATAGAATATACTGGATGCAGCTGGTATGCTAAAAGGGAAAAGAACTGTGGCAAAGAGAGACAGGAGCTAGCAATGGTTTATACCTATTAAATAGGTTCTGTCTCGTAAGTGCGGTTTAGAGACGTGAACTATCCAAGGCCATACTACAGCCTTTTATCTGAATATATATCAGAATTCTGAAAATGTTGCCTTTTAGAAATATATAGGGCACATGTACTGTGTACTACGTATCAGCAGAGTCGGTGGTAACACCACATAATCAAATACATTAATATTCATGTATTGAAATATATGAATATTCACATCCAGTGAGATAAATAAAGACTATAAGTAGCTCCATATTAGATCAAATCAATTTAGGCATTGCTGCCAAATAAGTTAGAAAACATCTTTATTTTTCTAAGCTTTTTAGAGGTTTGATTGGAGATCAGGGACTGGAGAGCTGTGGTGGAAGGAAGAGACGAGTGCAGACCCAGATGTGTCAGACTCCCGAGAGGGGCCACATCCTCTCTGCATTACTTCTCTGCTGCTGCTGAACACCTTACCACACATTTAGCAGCGTAAGCAATGCACACGTATTCTGTATAGTTCTGGAGACCAGAGCCCCCAAATACATGTCCCTTGCCTACAATCAGGTTTCCGCGGGGCTGCTTTCCTTCTGGAGATTAAGAGGGGATCATTTCCTTTTCTTTCTGCTGCTAGAGGCGCCCACATTCCTTGGATCATGGCCTCCTTTTTTATCTTTATGAACAGCACTGGCAGCTTATGTTCTACCATTATGACTTTTCCATCTGCCATCTGGTTCCACATTTAAGCGGTCCTTGTGATTACACTGGAAACAACCAGTACCCGAGTATGTTAGCCGGGGTTCTGCAGAGAAACAATGCATACAAGGTGTGTGTATGTGTGTGTGTGAGAGAGACATAAAATTAAATACTACACAGTCTTAATTTCCCCTTTCCCAAGGTCAGTAGATTAGCAATTTTATTTCCATCGGCAACCTTATTTCTCCCTTGCTAGGTAGCCCTGCATATTCTCATTTGCAGGGATAATACATGCTTATCTTTGGGGCCATCGTTCTTCCTATCAGTGTGGTGGTACAAGTTGTAGACAACACATTTTAAGGCAGTATCACTCGCATAAGTTGCGATTTGAATAGTGCCTCCAAAATGATGTGAGTGACGGCCCTGCCCACACCCACTTGCCTTAAGACACCCACTGCATATTTTGCTTATCAAGGAGAGAATACTGAATAACTTTGTCCAGGCTCAGTTACTGGAAAGCAGGGTGATAGTGGCTTCTGCATAAATACATCAGCTTAGTGCCATGGGAGTGGAGAGGGAGCCGCACTTCTAGGCACTTAGTTACCCTGTGGTCCCTAGAGATTGAATTGCCAGGTTTTTATTTCCTAGTTTTCTTTGGGACTGAATGGAGATGGTCTCTGTTAGGAGTGAATTGCCTCCTCCCCAGAATTCTTTGAGCATTTTGGGGAAGAGAGGAAGAGAAGTTTGCGTTCCTGATGACTGAAATCCTGCTATGAGTTAGCAAAGGAACTGTTTCCAGTCTAGCCTCACGAGAAAGGAAATTTGCTCTGTCAGTGGTTATGGAGTCCATGGATCTAGAGCACCTTCCTGAAAAAGAAAGTTTTCCAGTAGAATGATAGTTGCTAGAACATCTTCTGTTTTTACTGGTTTTGCACAGGAGCCAGAAAAGGCAAACACCTTGTAAGTGCTCACGTCAGCAGAGAGCTGTCCCTTTTCACAATGTGTTCTTTGCCCCTTTTCCCAACCACATTAAGACAGGAAAACAGGAGAGAAAAATCAGAGTCTTTTCAAATGTGCCTGGACCATTAATTCAAACTGTTTCAGGAAATACAGAAGTAAAGGATCCCTCTTTTGTGGCTGAAGTGAAAATCTCATTTATCATCATTTACAAAAGCTCAATGAGGCAAAGCTCTTTATCTCCAGACCCAACCAATTCCTATAGTAAATAGCAACACTCTAGATATTTCATTGTAAAGAGAGTCATTACTGGGGACTTTTAAATAAATTGATAAAAGTTTGCTGTCAGTGTACAATCACTCTTTATTTTCTGTAATGTCTCTGAAACTTTTGTTTCTGGGCTTCTGTTGCGCAAGACAGAGGCGACACTTCTGGTTTCCAAGTTTGATTGGCTTTTATTAGGAGCCAGGAAGTTTGATCTAGATGGAGCAGTTCTGGTGAACTTGGGGAACACAGAGGAAGGTCAGCAGTTAGGTGAGCAAATTGCCACCAGTGGAGGATGCGACCTCGGTTTTTCCTTTTGTAGGGAGGGCTCAGGCTCACAAGTTCTTAGGAATACAGTTGTTCAAAAGAGCATGCTGGAAGGAAACCTCCAATAGGCATGGAGCACATAAGTACTTCTCTAATGTCCATAGGCTCTTTGCGCGTGGAGTTAGCGCGCATTCCGTCTCGTCTCTGGTTGGACTACAACACCAAGGCTTGTTGTGTTTTAGTGCATTATTAAATTATTCTCAGTATCTTCTGTTTAATATGTAACAAATTTTAGAGTGGAGCAAGAGAAGCCTTGCTAAAGCTTATGACTTGAGGCAACATCAAAGCAGCTTACTGCCTATGGTGGTGGCACACGGGTGATTTGGTGATGGGAAACCCGCGGGGATTACAATCGGGATGGAAAAAAAAATGTGCAAAACGATGTAAAAATAAACTTTTGTAATAATTTAAAAAAAAAGCAAGCAGCTTACTGCTTAATGGATAGAGGCTATTGCAGAAAGCACAACTGACAGCCAACACAGAAAAGACATCGCTATATTTTGCTTATTGACACAAGTTAATGAAGTTGCCCAGATTTTTTCCTATTGTCTGGCAACCCTATACAGCATAAGAGTAAGTGGACTCTTTCTATAAAAAGCCAGATAGGAAATAGCTTAAGTTTTGTGGGTCAGGTGGCTTCTTTTGCCACAGTTGAGCTGTACTATGTAGCACAAAGCAGCGGCAGACATTGTGGAAATGGACAGGAGGGGGCAAGTTCCATTCTGTGTTATTGACTAAAAGAGCTGGAGGGGCAGGTTTGGCCTATGCGTAGATTGTAGTTTGACCATGTCTAGGTTAAGACAAGAACTAGTAACTAGCTCAATTTTGCTAATAAACTCTAAAAATAAGAACAAGGAAGCCAGAGACCAATCTGGTGGGAGGGAAATACTTTTCCAAACTACTGTGTTCTCTACATTTTGAACTATCCTGACATTCTTAATGTCTTTATTTCGTTGGTCTCATGTGTTCCCCTGTGCTAGGATGCCTTGGGGTCCTGTGGGGAGATGGGAAAAATTGGGGAGAGAGTGGGTCATAGATGAGGGGGCTGGCACGCTGCAAGGAAATAATTTATACAGCTTGAGTTATTTATACACATGTATTTATGTACATGGGTGTGAACTACCCAACAGTTTTGAATTTATTCTCTAGCAAAGGCCAGCAGATGGTGTAACCAGGACAAAATGGATGTATGTTGCTTTCATCACACTGGCCATGGAAGCAGGAGCCGGCAAACGCTGAGTTCGGAGCTTTGAAGTTTGATTTTGTTGATGCCCTCCAAACTTGGAAAAAATGTTACCTTCTTTCAGCATCTCTCAATTTTAAGTCAATTTCGTGCCAAGGGCCAGATTTTAATCTTAAATGTCAAGTATACTTATAAATGTCAAGTGCACATAAAATGTCAAGTGAACTAAGTAGTTCCTCACATCCTCTCCTACTGAAGTGTAGAGAAAACCGTAGAGAAGACCCATGACTCAAGGATTCCCATTCTTAATGGAACTGGTTCCTGTGCTGGAGGCACAGCTGTCTAGTTAGACGCTATATTTACTCTGCAGCCTCACAATGAAATTGGGACGGTTTTCAGAGTTGAAGTCAATGAACCACATACTCGTTTATAAGAAGTTACTTGGAGAGGGAAAGTCCTCTTGGTGAATTTTTTTGAAAGAAATTAGGATCAACAGAAAAAAAAAAAAACAATTTCAGGGGAAATTGCTTGTGTGCCCATTGGACAGTGTTTTGATATGACCTTTGGGTTGCCTACTTATGTGGCTGGAACTCCCTTGCTTTCTTGTCACTGAATCCTTCCTGCTCATGCAAGGGAAAGCATGGCCCTAATTTGTAATTATACAATTTTTATTTTTTCTCCCCCCTCCAAACACAATTCTTTGGGATTTTAATAAACATTCGGAGGTTCTATGAGTAGGTGCTGAATTTCTTGACCATGCATGCCTTTCTTTATTCCTTTAGGAAACACATAATCAGCATCTATTATATGTTAGGTGCTGGATATAAAAAGCAGTGAATTCAGAGCTTCCAGTGGAGAGGATAGATTTTAAATAATTCATCAACCAAGAAAATAAATAATTAAGACCCATGAGAAGTGCCATGAAGGAAAAGTACCTTGTGTTCTTACTGATTTAAGGAGAACCCATTGGGGGCAAGACTGGGAAAATGAGTGGAGGGTCTTAGACAATGGGTGGGAGGGAGAGTGAATGAGGCAGACAACTCTAGATGCAAAGCCCTGAAAGAAAGAGTCTGGAGTGCTGAGTGGACCAGTGTGTCCTGACCTCAGGAGTGAGCAGGAGAGGGACCACAGATCGATTTCTTCATAGGAGGAATCGGTAGAGACCATGGGCTACAAGGCACTATTGTGCACACTGGGAACATAAAATCCCTGCCCTCATGTAACTTTCTGGGTGGTGAGAGAGACTATATATGCATCATTTGATGTCCATGGCACTTTCTATAGTGATAAATGCTCTGAAGGGAATGAAATTGGGTGATCAGAGAAGGCCTCTCTGAACATGTATCATTTGAGCAAATAGATCATTTTCCGGGGGAGGAGAATTCCAGGTAGTGGGATCAGTTTGTGTGAATACACCTGGTGTGTTTTTTAGACTTTATTTTACTTAATATGCTCAACAAAGTTAAAAGGCATATATTAGGTAACTTGTACTAAATTCACAACTTATGTGTGACAGAGTTATCAGTAAACATTTTTGTATGAATAAATGGATACTATGTATTAAAGAGTTGGTTATAAAATATAAATTACTGTAGGCATGTGTCTTCGTTTTTGTGTCTATACATGCAAATCAATATATACAGTGTGAAACACACATATCTGTGTCTTTAAATTTCTGTCTATATACTAAATATATATTTAATATTAGTAACCCCTCTCTACTTCCTTTATCCCCTATGATAAATAAAAGATAACTTTTGCTGTATATTTTCTATGTGCTGTAAAATTCTATGAACTGATGTGAACGATAAACTTACTCGAAGCAGGTAGAAAGGTGCTGCTGATCGAAGACTCCTAGGGCACACTCCTTACTCGGACTAGAGACTCTGACATTCACCAGAGGTGGAAGGCAAGGCAGTCCTATCCCTACAGGTGGTGGTGGGGGGAACAGCACCTGGCAGGCACGGTGCAGCAGAGTGAGCTCGCTCCTGCACAGGTTGGGCGGCATGGCCAGAAGTGATGTCTGGTCAGGCGGCACTGAATTGATAAGTGTCAAGTTAACGAGAGCACTGCGATTTAACCCCTGTCGGACTATCTGAAAGGCTTGGCAACAGTTGGAAATAGTCATTTCTTTATTTTTACCCTGCTCTGCAGCCATCCTTTGCTCCACCTGCTTTATTTATTGATCTGTTTTTGAATGAATTTCTGGCAGAAACCAAAATACAATGTGCTCTTATCAAAGTTAATGAATGAACTGAATCGAAATGTGAAATGGTTTATATTACATTTTGCTTACTCTGTAGTTTTGGAAATGCTTAGATAAACAAGACTGTGCAATTTACTTCTAAAGCCAAAGCAAAATCAATAAATAAACTTTCATGCTCTTCTCTTAGTTGATGAGACTGATGAGGATGATTAAGTCTGATACTTTCAACAAAACTTAAAAAGAATAAGGCCTCACCGGTTAAACTTCATGGCCTTCCATGTTCTCTCTTGGTCAGTCAGATTTGGCGTAGTTGGCATCTCAAGCCTCTCCCCGTCACAACATCTGAATTGCCTTTTCCATCCAGAGTGTTTCTGTTATCTGCCAACCAAGTGTGCCACAGAGTGCAAGCTGGAAAGCTGACTGGGTTCAGCTGGATCATGAAAACAGGTATTGCCACATTGTATCACCTCTTCAGGCATTTATGAAATTACAGGCAAGATCAATGTGGAAAGAAATAAAGCTTTTACAAGCCCAGTAATGGACAGGAAAGGAAGGAAAACATCTATTGACACCTTATTTATGTCCAGCATGCCAGAGCCATGGAAACCTCTAGTCCAAATTCGCGATCAACTTCTGTGGCTTGTATTATCCAAGTTGGCAAAGTCATCTGTTTAAATATTGCATTTAACCCACCAAAGCAAGCTTGAACAGAGCCACACACATAGCAGGGACTCAATTCATGTGTTCATTTAACCTGGCTGGTCAGTTATCTTCTGTGAGCATGTTCATCTGTCAGTTCATCTCTCAGTTGGAAGCCAGGTAGCCATCTCAGATCTGAACAGCTGCAAAGATGTGAACTTCGCAGTCACAGACTCAAATATGCAAATATTTAACTTCATTTCTCTGATAGCAAATTCATTTCCTTCTCACATGCCTCATCTACCTTACAACTATAACTTGATCTAGTTATTTATACAAACTTTGATGTAGATGCTTCCAGGTAAAGTCAGTCCAAGTCAGTGATGTCTCTGTTCATACAGGTGAACAGCTGAGCCACATTCTGTTCTAGTCACCTTCTCACATTTTCTCTCTTCCGTCTCTTTGAGTTTGTTAGGCTTCAGAGCATGGTGAGCATGTTTGCGAGGACTTGGCTTTGTGCAGCTGCTGTATGACATTTTGAAGAAGAGACTCTCAGAAGGCTGTCTTCTTGGTATTCCTGTCTTGCCCCCATGTGCTCATCCCAGTCCAGTTGACCTCTGGCCTAAGCATTAGGAGGATGGGACTGTGATTATAGAAAATGACTCCAACGTGCCACACAACACAGACCATTTATTATTTAGCAATAAGAAAACCCAGATGCCCAGGGCTACATATTGTGTGCCCCTGGAATGGCCCACTTCACCACCCTGCTGTTATCTGAGTGTTAATTTTGTGCTTCTCACCTCATCTCACAACATGGCCGCCGTATCTTCTGATGCCACAATAGGCTTTCCAGGGCAGAAAAGAGGAGGGGTGAGCTGCTATTAGTCATTAGTTCTCCACTTGTTCATGCCTCTTTCATCAGCAGAGCAGAAGCTCCTTGAAAACCCCCTGTTAGCAGAAAAGAGACTTACTACCCTTTGTGAAAGAGGAGGGGGAGACTGGATGTCTTCCACCTTCCGTCCTGGAAGATGGGCAAGGGCGATGGAGCTGAAAATGGAATCTTGAGTGGCCATCCTTCAGTATCTGCCACTATTAGGCCTCTTCTTGACTCAGGGAATACACAGTAGTCCCCGAGATTGAGTGAGATGGTCTATGGGGAAATGACTAGGTTCCATCACTGTATTTTTTAATGCCCAAGGGGAACTTTCATGTAAAGGAAATATATTTACAGTTTCTTGGTTTGCTAATAATTGCAGATAGTTACAGATTGAAAGCTAGTTTTCTCCTGGACTTTAAATTCAATCAAAATATCATAGGCTATTTCAAAAATCCAGTATATTTTGCCAGTTATTTCGAAGACAGCCTTAGATTCATGTTCAATCAAATCAGGCCAAACAGGTTAAATTTTACTTACTTCCATGAATTCCTGTTTACAAAACCAGGTACCTCAGTTTTCTTCAACATTTCAAATTTAATCAACTCTATCTGATTTTCTTTTTAAGCACTTGAAGTGCCTGACCAAGTAAACTTACAAGGTCTCAACAAGCAAAACCTTATGAGTTGCTTCATCAACTCTGATACGTTTAGAAGTTGAACTTGTAAATATAGACAATATTCAATTCTCTTGAACATTCCAGTACATTTTATAAAGCGTATGTAGTCAAAATATCGTCCCCACTTGACTAAAACCACAGGTAAATGAACATTTTAAATTGGCGCCTGTTCTGTGTTTAGACTATAATTTTACAGTATGCCACATTCTCTTCACTGTCACAAGCACATTAATTGTCAGCTGCACACAGGTTATTCTGAACTTCACATACTGGCCTCCATTCTATGAGTGTGAGTCATTTTGTTAGCTCTCTGTTTTATTTGAATTTTCTGAAGGGTTTAAAGCCACGTAGTCCCAAGGGGAAGCGTGTCCCCGCAGGCCAGGCCAGACCAGCAAGTGACCTGAAGCCAACCAGGAGTCAGAGGTGTGAGAGTGGGAGGCAGTAGAGCCCAGGGACACTGCTTGTGTGTAGCTGTGTAACCTGGGCACCTCTATACACCACTTTCACCCTGAGCATGCCCTCAGCTCAGGGTGATTTCTTCTCATTCCAATTCTGCCCGTGCACTGTCTTCCATCACCATTATCTAATTTGAAAAATGAAAGTCTTCAAAATGCTGCTTCCCCCATGTTCATAACTAAATCCCTTGAAGTAATTTCCAATGCCTGAGTGAATCCCAGAATCTTAGATGTCTCACTCCGTCTGCCACCATCCTTGTGTGACAGCCAGTTGGGGCCCAGGTGCCGTTCCCCTGGCTGTGTCTGGGGTCTGAACTGCTGATGACAAGTCTCATCTGCACCAGGCTACCATGCAGCAGCTCCAGCTTCTGATTCAAGAGACGGGCAGACCCACTGTCTCTCTGCCATCTTTTCCGTCTCACTGGGTACCGTGGGAACTTTGGCGCTGCAGAAGTTTCGGGAGTGTTCTTACATTGTCTTTGTCACCCGTGAGCATGCCATCAGTTGTACTTTGTCACATGGAGATGCTTCTCTCCTTCTCCAGCTCCAGCTCTGCCGAAAGTGGTGACCAGTCTTCAGCTTTCCACTCTATACTCTCTGCTCAGCTCTCAGGGTTTTTCTGGAGAGTATGAACAGGCGAGGAGACTGGATTGTCCCTGCGTGTCTGCATCTTGTTCTGTCACACTGGAACTCTTTGCTTTTGAACTTCGAGTCAGGACATTTTGGCTCCTTTGTCTCTGTGGGACAATACGTGAACTTCCTCCTTGTTAATTGTGCAGCTCTGTTTCTCACATGATAGAAGTAAAGGATTCATCAGGTAAACATGATCTGGCCAGTCATGGCATACTGTCCAGGTGGTACAAGAATTTCTGGAACCGTCTCTTCTAAGCAGGTGTGTGGTTTAATAGCTGGAGCAACTACAGGGGGATCTGATAGTTTAGCATGAGAATCGTTTGCAGATTTATTGGAACGAAAGCCAGGCTTCCCTAAATGTGTTCGACTACTGTTCTTCCTTGAGCTTTCTATTTAAAGTCTGCTTTATGGGACGGACTTCCTTGACCCTAGGCCAGACAAGGCCTCTTTATTCTGCCTTCCTACAGTGTCTGGATTTCGCCTGTAGCATATATCCCATTTAATGTTTTGGTGTCAAGTTTATCTCCCCAGAATGTGAAGTCTCAGGTTGCGGGGACACAGCCCCTCCACTCTCCAGGGCCTAATGCTTTATTTAGCACTGAGTGCCTGGTCAGCTAGTTCCAAATGAATGAATACCTTGTGAATTATTTTGCTTCATGAACTACAGTGAACACGAAGAGGGATCTGGACCCCCGATGCCTTGGCATCTCTTGATGGCATGACCTTGGGTGTTGGGGCTACTGAACAGTTTCACTTTTCACCATATGCTTAAAGGTAGCGGAAGGAGGTGAGGCTGTCTTAGCAGACCTGAAATGTGCATCTTCAGATCCCAGGGAAGAGTACCTTTTCTTATTGCCCACAATCAAAACCACAATGTTATTTTCAGTTTAGTTAAATAGATTGAGTGGAGTGACTTTACTGATGTGTTGAAACTTGTTAGTGCAGAAACACTTTTACAAACTGTAAATGGGAATTGAGATGAAGCTGCGACTTCCTTTCATTTTGCAAAGCAGGTGAATCTTCCAGGATTTATTTTCTTCATGACATTCCTTTATAAAATGCATTTGAATAGACTTAAGATGAAACAGAGATTTGTCATGTCTTTTGACCCTGAGCCATTTATATGAGAAAGGCTTTTAAAACATGAATATTTTTGGCTTGAACAACCGCACCTTTGAAATGGCATAAAACAGTGTTTAGAACTGCAAATATCACTGACATTTCTAAAGTGCAAACAATGTTTAATAGTGTGGCAGAAAATTTATTGCGTCTGCATGAATATAGGACTGCTTGGAAGTTTATGGTATTTAAGAGTTAAATAAATCAGTGGAAAACTCACTATAGACTAGCCCTATGTAATCAGGGGTAGGTATTATAATTAGGAGGTCTTTGAACTCTTTTAATGCTTCAATAAATATGCCAAATATCTATGGCAGCCTGCTGTTCTCCGAGCCCAGATTGCTGCTATGTAGGCTGGTATCAATCTTCACTACTTGCTGTGTTCAACCTTTTTGAATCTGTGATCAGGATCCATCTGCTCAGCTAAATTTGTTAGTGTGTTTCTTATGACATAAATCCTTCAAAATGTTCATCTCCGAGTGGTGTCATGGTACCTACGTTGTGGTGTTTTTTACACTGGATGATAGTATAATAGTCTTTACCAACAACAGAAAGTAAAATATACAAAACAAAAGTCATGTACTTCTCCTGACCAGGGCCGCCTTGGGAGTAAGCAGAGGTGCTCCTGGCAGATGGGTGGGAGAGGATGGGAATGGGGAGAGATGGCCTCAGTGCAGGCATAGCTGGCACCCCTGACTCAGAAGAGGCCAGGGGGTTCATTGCACGTGTGTAAGGCTTCCACGCTGGTGATAGGCTCCCTTAGTGTCTGGCTTTAGCGAATACAGTGGGAGAGAGGTGACTGCTGATAAGTGGCGTGTAGTACCTGCTGTCATCTGGTCACCGCCACCCTTCTCTTAAGGAAGAAGCTGGTGACTTAGAGATAGCAAATTTGCTTTAAAATTTGGGCAGATTTTAATTTTAAAAGTTGTGATGTTCTATGACCCCAGTTCATTTTTCAGTTTCCCATGCTAATATATATATATATATATATATATATATATATATATTTTTATTTATTTATTTATTTATTTATTTTTCCAGAAAACTACAGGATCTTTTTCTTTGAGAAAAAAATAATGGAAACAAGTTTTGACTATAAAAATGATTTGAAAATCTCCTTGAGACTGTCCAGGAGACAAACATCCCCAACTGTTTGGTCTCATTTCATATTTTTCTCATAGAACATTAGATCTGGTAAGCACAATTCTCTAAGGTGATAGGCTTGTTTTATTCAAAACTTTATTAAATGAGCAAGTTACAGAGTAGAATAGTTAATGACTTGGCAATTCCATAAGCTAAGGTTCCCCTTAATTTTGTGTATATGAATGTCATCCCATTGTTTACAGTATTTTTTTGCACTACACATTTCTCCTACCCAGCCCCACCTTCCTGCTCTAAATTTGTTTTGGTCATTCATTCACTCTTTCCCTCTTACAGCAACCATATTTGTATAATCTCTAAAGACTCTTTGCTATGTGTTTCTTAAAAATGACATTATACTAGATGTATAATCTTTATATAAGTCTTTATAAAGTGAGCATTACATTTGTAGGTTGCATCCATGTTGATGATTTGCCTGCAATGATACATTTTACTGTGGTATCATATTTTGTGTGACTATTTCACAATTCATCCATTTTATTGTGCATAGATATTTGACATATTTACAGTTCTTTGTTATTATGAGCATTTGTATACCTGTCTCTTGGTTAGCATGTTCAAGACATTGTCTAGGGTGTATTCTTAAGAATTGAATTGCTGGGTCATAGTCCAAGAGAATGCTTAGCTTTGTCAAATGCTGCCATCTTGTTTTTTACTTAATCCTTCTGCCAGTATTGTATTAGTCCCTTTTGCTTCACATCATTACTTGCAGTTGGTGTTGTCAGACTATTTAGTTTTTCTCATATTGCGGGGATAAACTACTATCGAATTTAAAACTTAATAGGCATGTCCATGATTACTAATGAGGTTCAGTGGGTTACATGATTATTTTGCCAGTCTTTGTATTTTGTGGAATATTTGGTTTTGCTTATTTCAAAATTACTAATTTGCCTTTGACTTTAGGTCTTTTGATTTTGTAGTTATTTATATACCCTAGATATTAAGCTAAATTTCAGTTTATAGCTTACATTTTCACTTTATCTTGGCTTTTTATTTTTGTTTCCTTTTATTTTTTGTCAGGTTATAATTGGCATATAATATTAGATACAGATATACAACAAAATTATTTGATATTTGTCTAGAAGGTGACAATAAATCTAATAGTTATTATCTATCACTGTACAAAGTTAACTTTTAAGATTTACTCTCTTGACAGTTTTCAAGCCTGCCCCTCGCTCTCCTCCTCCGGTAACTCCCTCTTGAATATATCCATTAGATGGTTACCTTCAGTTCCCTTATGTTTTCTTCACTCTTTTCATTCTTTTTAACTGACTAGCTTCAGATGACCTATTTGTGACTTTGCCAGTCTCTTCTGCATGGTGGACTCTGTTCTTGACATGGCTGATTGAACTTTCCATTTCTGTCATTGTATTCTTCAGCTCCAGGATTTCTGTTTGGTTCTTTTCTATGGTTTCTATTTCTTGATTAAACTTCTCAGTTTATTCATGCTTTCTTCTCCTGGTTTTGTTTCGTTGTTTACATTTGTTCTCTCATGTCTCACCGAGCTGCTTTAAAATGATTATTTTGAATCCTTTTCAGGCCATTCACAGATGTTCATTTCTGTGGGTTAGATACTGGACCTTTTGTTAGCCTCCTTCGTGGTGTCATGTTTGTTTGATCCTTCACAATCCGTGCGGCCTTTCACAGTGTCTGTTCACTTCTGTGAGCATTGTGTCTGCACGTTTTCGGGCCTATACACTGCCTTTGAGCTGTGGGGTCCTGTGCCACCTGGGCTGCAGTTGACTGTTACTCTACTGGCTTTGTGGGTCTTCTGCTAGCGGTGGAGTTGGGGAAGGATGCTTCCAGAGGTAGCCGTGTTATCAGGGACTCCCCGGGAGGATGGAACCATCTCTAGGACTCTGGTTAATGGTGCTGGAACGAGTGTTCATTTCAGGGTCTGCAGACAGCCAACCTGTTTCCAACAGCGTAGATGGGATGGCTTCTCCTGGGCCCCTGAGAGGGTCTTTCCAGTTCACCATGTGTGTCCCCGCACGGGCAGGGCTGGCTCCAGACTGCAACTGCGTGAATCCAGTACCCAATCACAGGCCTCTCTCTGAGAGCATGGATTGGCGTGTTTGCAGGTCAGCTGCTGCTGGGCAGGGCTGCTGCCAGATGACTAGGAAGAGCTGGAGGTGGGCCACTGGTTCCTACAGGGCTCACAGCAGGGACTGCCTTGTTACCCAAGGCATGGAAGCAGTGACTCCTCTTGGCTCCCTTGGTAGAGGGTGCTGGTGGAAAGACTAAAGCCACACGGGACTCCAGTAGAGTGAGCAACTCAGTGGAGCCTTTCTGGGTCTATAGCTGGGACCACACTTGAAAAAACTGACACCTTGGGATGGTCCTGCCTTCTCTCTTGGGCTTGGGTTCCACCAGGACTCCAAGGCTCTCACAAGGGTACTTTGGTCTGCATGTAACTGTCAAAAATTATTGCTGTGGGAGGATTCATGCAGGGAAGCTCACATTCTGCCATCTTGTTAACGTCATCCCTTTCAAATTATAAAGCTTTGCTGTCTATGTTTAATGTTTTACCATCTGGAATTGATTTTCTTGGTAAGATGTGAACTATAAATACAATTTCACCTTTTTCCACATGGGAGGGAAATTGTTCCAGCACAATTTATTAATAAAGGTTCCAACTTTCCCTAGTAATCTTCAGTAACGCTTCTATCACATCAAGTTTCCAGGTGTGTGTGAATGCAGTTTCACTATTAACTTGTCTCCTGCTTTACCTGTGTAACATTTTCTTATTTTCTAGAATGTAATGGTAAGTCTTAAAATCTTAGAGGGAAATTCTTTCTCTTTATTTATTTTTTTGAAATCCGTCTTTGCTTTTCCACGTAAATTTTAAAGTAAGTTTATCACATTCCACATAGGCTTTTGGGATTTCAATTGAAATTGCACTGAGCATATAGCTTAGTTTACAGAGACCTGACATCATTAGTGTATTGAGTGTTTTAGGAGTATGATTTATCTCTTCTCCTTTACTCATTCTTCATCAGTATCTCCTCAACTGTACACACAGGAATATCCCAGACCAGTTCATGGGGAAAGAACATACTTTTAACAAACCTCAAAGGGCCTTGAAAAGGAGTGAGCACAAAGGGAGGAGAACAAGGAGAAATTGTCAGCAGGAAAGCCAAGAGAGAACAGGACAGGACAAGCACCCGAGATGCTCCTGAGTCGTCGACCAGGGTAAGAATGGGGACATACTCACTAGAACTGGCTAACGCAAAGTAGTGGGTGACATCCACAAGCTGTGTGGCCGTGAATTACTAGAGACAATAGTGTAACTGAAGAAGTTTTGAAAACAAACTGGAAGGGAATGGCAGCAACTGTAGTTATATCAAATTAGAAACATTTTCTCTGAAGTGGAGCCAAGAAACAGTTTTGCAAAATAAGATATATAAGCATATGTTGAAATATTTATGGGAGGGAAGCTATTGAAAAGCACACGACAGGAATATTCCTTTGTTTTCCTGGAGAGAAGACAGAGTGGATGTTTGCCGGCAGGTTGCTAAGTGTAGTGGCGGGTAGGAAAGGGAGCTACACTTCAGAGGTTCCTATTTTCTGTATGGGACATGACTTGTCCCAGTATGACTTGGCAATAAGGATGCAGAGAGGAGCATCTGTGTGCACAAGGTCTATCCTCGTGATTGTAGGGCCTGTGGAGCAGGGTTAGTAGTGAACTACCTTGGTGGAAATTCATTGGGTTTGGTGAGTATGTAGGCTAAGGTAGTTTGTATTGCAGAGAGACCCAAATATATAGTGACCGGAAGACATACAGGTAGATTTCTTGCTTAGGGTGGTGTTCCAGCCTCGCAGGAAGTCCCCCTGCACATACCTCCCTTGCCTTCCATGGCTCTGCTATTCCTCCTGAGGTTTCATCCAGTCAGAAGAGGTGTGAGGAGAGCTTGCGGTTGCTTTACCATTGCCTTAAGCTCAGGGATGGGATGTGTTGTTTCCATTCAGTGTGAGTGAACTGGTGAGAACCAGTCACCTGGCCATGCTGAGCTATAATGGCAGCACTTCCTCAGCTGCAGCTTGTCAGTGCCCGAAACTACCAGTTGAACAAGTTGGGCTCATTCATTATTCCTGCAGCTGGAGAACACAAGCCCCAGGGAATCATGGGATCTCTCAGAAATATACTAGTACATATGATTGTTACAGTTTTGGGATCAAGTTGGGGGTTGGGGGGGGTTTAAGAAAGCAAGATTTTGCACTGTATGGGGTAATATCAGGAACAGCTACTTTTATGTTTGCATTTCTTAGTAGATGGAATGAAAATGGGCATGGTCTGGTACTACCACTGCTGAGGGTGCAGCGGGTACATTGCCACTTTCAGGGATATTTGTTCCTTTTTGTGGCTTGTACACTGTTCACACTTTGTTGTTCACACATGATTACTAAGTTTTTGACTTGATCCATC
The DNA here is from genome assembly GCF_000260355.1 of Condylura cristata. NCBI lineage: Eukaryota > Metazoa > Chordata > Mammalia > Eulipotyphla > Talpidae > Condylura > Condylura cristata. The sequence continues at coordinate 36,237,648 of NW_004567120.1, forward strand.
ATGATCAAGGAGTTGGTTTGTTCGATGTTGCTGTGAAATTGTCCATGTTAAACAGACAGCAAGACCTTGCTGTGAGCACCCGACCAGCCCCTAAAACACCCAGGCCTAGTGCATAGTGCCAGAGCAGCCCTCTGATGTCACAACCGCCTTTCTCTTTGTCTTCTGTACTACACAGGGAAGAACAGAGTTCTGTGAACAGCTACTCACGTCTCACTTAGTGGCTAGGAATTGCTAATATCTGCACCTGCCTGGCAGGTTTTGTGAATTTCTCCAGTAACTGTCCTTGTGTCTTTCACTATGGCCCTCATAGACTTCACTCAGTCAGGAAGGGTGGCAAGAGTTGGTGAATGCTTGCCCTAAGGCAAGGCGAGGAGGGATTGGCACAATGGAAGACTAGAAGACAGCCCTGGAGGAACCATATTTAATTGTATTCCACAAAAGAAGTAGATGAAGACAGTTTTCTTAAGGTTGCTCTTGAGGTTTGTGGGGTGGGAGAGCGCCAACACCCCCACTGGCTTTACCTAAGGGAAAGGCAGAGTCTTGGGAGGGCAGCAGGTCCAGTGACGTTCAGGTGATGAATGATCAGTGACCAGGTGGTTCAGTTTCTGCTCAAACTCCATACCCCTGACCAGCACCTGGCATGACCTGTTGCTGTGGAAGAGCAGAGTCCCAGACTCCACCCCAGCACTCCTGCATCGGAAGCTGCATTTTAGTGAGTTACTGAGGTGATTCCAGTGCACCCTAATATCACTGTGCCTCACTGAAGCCCTGACTTTGGACATAGAGATTTCTCCGCATGGACCCGGCATTCCAAGGACATAGTGGAGGCCTTGGGGGTGGGAACAGAGGCAGGGAAGGTTGCGTGAAGCAGTAAGGTGAGATGAGCAGTACAGGAATGAGACTGCAGGTTACCTCCCAATGTTCACTCCTTTCTCTGACTCTCAGAACTTGGGGGTGGGGAGGGCGGGTAATTCCCCATGTGAAGTAGCACTTTGTCTGAAAGGAATGATTATCGTGGTGTTATCTTTCCCTAATTCTCTCTTTTCCAGCTTTTTTTTTTTTTTTTTACAATGTTCATATGTTGCTTTGATAACCGGGACAAAAAAAATATAAAATACGTATCAAGGAAACTGAAGGGTTAAAATGTCAGGCTGTGCTGCTATTTTGTAGCAGCAAGCCCATCAGTTGTGCACTGTCAGCTGACCCATTTGCAGCCTCCAGTCCTTTCAAAATCAGTGCTATCTCTGCAGATAAGAACAAGATCTGTACTGCTCACTGCAGCTTCACAATTTTTCTCCTGGCTGTGACTCTTCCTATCTGATCTGGCTATGTCTCTGTTGCAGCGTGTACCTGAGACAAAGCCTGCTAATCACGATATCTGGGTAACTCACTGACCCTGCAGAGGCATGGGGAGGGTTTGGTAAAAGCAATGACTCGAGAAGGTCATGGTGGTTTTTGTGGAGGCATCTGTGACACATCACTGATGAGACACTTTCACATAATACTTTTATTTTTACGTGCTTTTGGGTGTCGGTGCCTGCACCTATGGCATGCAGTCTCTCACCCCAATTGGAGTCTTTTTGTTACAGGGCAGGGAGAGGTTTGGCCATCTGCCATATCAAGACAAACATATAAGACCTTTCATGGAAAGAAACTTCAATACAAACAGTGTGCAATACAGAAAAGACAAAGAATATAGTATCTAAATCAAACCCCCAAAGTGACCCATCCCCTTGTGGGTAAAAGTCCACCCAAAAGGAATGGGCCCAGGGACCCATAGAAAAGGGGCAGAAATGGCCAGACGAGTCCGGAAGGAAAAGAGCAAGATCAAAATCAACATAAACGCTGCCATAGTGAACCTGCCCACGGGCCTCTCACCACATCTGTTTCACCCAGACGAGGACCAGGAAACAAGAGCTGCTTCTTCACATGTCTCTGCTCCGTTCGCCTCCTCAGGTCTCCTCCTGGCTCCATCCTGCCTCCTTCCCACCCCCAGTCCCCTCTCCAGATTCTGCTCCTCCCTTCTCAGCTCCACCCTCCTTTGGGTGGGGCAGGGAACCTGGAAGCTCCCCTTTTCCTGGGGACCCCTCCCCCCATTACACTTTCCTACCATTCAGAAAGATTTCAGTCTCTTGTGGCATAAAACATATTCAGCCCTCTGTGACCCATGGTACAGTGTCCAACACTCCACCTCCTCTGCTCGAAGCAGCCAACCTTCTTTTATAGATTTCTCTAGCATCCAGCTTGCAGCGCTTAAAGAGCTTCTTATAGCTTCACCTTTTTCCTCTCACCTGATCCATTACACTAAACCACCATGAAACTGGACATGACACAGGTTTCGAATTTACATGGAAGTGAAGCGGGCCGTTTCTTGCAAAGTGGTGATTGTGAATCAGGTCAGATCGTTGAGATGTGAGTAACTTGTGTGGGATGGTAAGTAAAAAAAAAAAAAAGTTCCTGCAGCAGAAGAGATAGTATCAGGCAGGGTGCTGTCGTGAGACAGATCTGTCTAAAGGGGAGGATAGAACTAAACCTCCTTTTATGTAAAGTGTGTTTTGTGGGGCAAGAAAGTTTCACTGGAAGCTGTTTCTTTGTGAACCACCTATGTAAGACAGATAATTAGGCTTACACTCTCATAAACGTTAATGCTGGGAATGAACCATGGTTTCCCTTCCAGCGTTTCTCAAAGCATGTCCATAATAACAGCCACTTGGGGTGTCTGTTAAAAACTCAGACTGGGCCGTGACTCCACCTTGTTGGATCAGATTCTGCAGGAAAAGGCCAGGTCAGCTGTGTATGTACTGAATGTTCTGAGTATTCTTATGAGCAATTACCTATGCTAAAAATGGCTTCGGGACTGCTGGTGGTTTCCTGGTAAAAATGTAGACTCCTGGGCCTCAAAGACCTTGAATGGGGCCTCAGTTCAGAACTGTTAGGGGTTTTCTGAGGAACTGTGTCTTTCAGTTTTGAAGGTTTACCTGAACCTGAAAAGTGTTTTTTAAGGTTTTCAGAGATCCAGGAATATTTCAGAATATTTTCTCACTGAAAATAGAAGATAAAAATAGTGTAAGATACACTGAGGCTAGTGAATATTGTGGCCTCATAAATCCATACTTCAGAAGTAAGTGGTCTAAGTAATGCAAAACATCAACAGCATCTACATGGGATACAGAAAAAATTCAGTAGAAAACTTATGCAGTAAGTATAAGCATCGAATCATTATGATAACAGAGACTTTTCTAGCGCTTTATAAACTTTACAAAGAACATCTTTCTCTAGATCATCTTACTTCATCCCAATAGTAATTGTGACATACCGACCTGTGTAGACCAGCTTTTACAGCTCAAGAAGGTAGGGTTCAGGATGTAACAAAAAAAATGGGAGTCAGGGCTAGAACTCATGTCTTTTTTCTAGATACTTCTTCTAATCTTTGTATGACCCAGTTCCCTGCTGTTGGTGTAGTTGCTTTCCTACACCTCAGTGATTCTCTGACTTGACACAGCTGTCGTGGAAACTACTGAGCATGATTTTCTTACAGTCAAACAATAAGTAACTGGAACTGCTATCTCATGGAAGTTCCATGTTTACATATCCTAACACTGCTGGAGCTAAAGTGAAGGGATTCTGTTATCCCAGGCTCTCAGATAAGATAGCTTATTATATATGCTACAAGAATTCTGCTGTGTGTGATTCTGTTGCCAATGAATTCCACCTTTATTCATCCAAGCAGGAAATGTTCTGAGGAGGAGTTTGTCTTTAGCACCAAATGTTCGTTATAAGATTCTCATTTTCTAGACTCTTCTCTTAGTTATCCTGAATGCAACCTTGAGTTGCCCTTGTGTGGATTCTTCACAGGGAGCAGAGCAGTTGGTGGGCAGAGACAGGGAGGTGGTGCCTTGGACCTAACCAAACAGACTTGAGATTTCACCTATTCTTCATGTCCTTTGAAAGACATAGAAATTTTATACACAGCATCACCCTCTGGATGTTTCAGCGGCATTTAAATATTCACATTATTTCTTTGCTAAAACAGCAGCAGCATCCTTGGGAAAAGAGCCTAGATGTGTCTGAGAAAAGAATAATGTGCACCTCACAGAGCATTGTTTGTCCTTTGATTAGATTCTACACCATCCCCAAACACAATTCCACAAGCAGGCATGTATATAAGTCATGGTCTGTTATCACTTTGACCTTAGAGTAATGTCGGGTACTGGCCCCAATCACAGGTTGTCGGGCAGAACAGGCAGGGTGTTAAGGTGGGAGTGGTGTCGGCCAGCGGAGATTCCTAGAAGGGGGTAAGGGGGAGCGGGCGCTAGGAAGACACGGGAGTCGGAGTTGGGTGCAAGTCTTCCAGTTCTGGTCTCAGCAGAACTTTATATTATACATTACAAGCAAGCAGTGGGATAATATTAGCATATGATTGACCTGAGAGACCACAATCATCTTTTTTCTAAGAACAATTTGGGGTCGTATTGAACTTCAGCTGAGATTATATTTGCTATTCTTAAAATCAATCTATTAAAGTTAAGCCAGGTACATCAATTCATAAAATTTAAGGCTAACATTGCTGTATTTACCACAGTGATGATTGGCTAAAATAAAGTCCCTAATTACTATTTAATAACCTTCATTCTCATTGAGACATCCTAGAGGGTAAAGTCGAGGGCTAGGGTGGAGAAGTTTTCTTGTAAATCAATCACTAAAAGAGATATAGTAAAGAGTAGTTTTATTCTCATTATTGAAATGCATATTTCACACAAATAAATGTCTGTGTTTGTCCAGGTATCTGTAAGCAAAGGCGAACAATTTAAGAGTGAATTTTAAGTAGTTAAATGGATTGTTCTTCAGATTCTTAGATTGAGAATTTTTTTTCTCCTTTGTGGCTAATCTCTTTCCTAAAAGGAAAAGAAGAGCCAGGCATATGTTGTGATCACAGCTTACCATTCCAGAAACATCTCTGAGCAACGTAAGAAGTAATAAATTTCATGGTCAAGTCTGTTGATCCTTGAGAGGAGAGGGAGGAGGACAGAAAATTAAGGGGAAGGCCTGCAGCTGCTGGAACAGAGGCAAGGAGTGGTTTCTACCTATTCAAGGATGAGTAGTCAGACATAAGCTTCAACAGAGTTTGCTTTGGAGGATGAAGCACATTTGGTGAAATGAAAACTGTTAACCTTGAAAAAGCATGACCTTGGTTATTGCTATGGAACAAGTAAGAAAGGGAAAGAAATGGGAGCTGACAGAGAATGGTTACATAAAAAATGTTTAAATTTTTATCGGATAGGAAAGGTGATTACATATGCTAACATTGTTTGCAAAATATGTTTCAACCCAAGGAAAATATTAGATCCCTTAATAGAATACAGGCAAGCATAGCTTAGATTTAGGTCTTCCAACAAGTGAGATGGAGGGGGTGGAGTGATGGCATGAAATGCCGTAGGCCAGTTCATCTTTTTCAGAGTAATATTATAAAGGGCTGGGTTCAATGTGATAATTGTCAGCGCTGATCATATCAGCATAGAAAAACTTAATGGTGATTTCTTGCAGTTAATTACTTATACTTCCTTAGTAACTAATTTTCTTATTTTAAAAATTGATTTTCAAGATTCACATTATGAATACTTGACCGTGCCATTCATCTGTGCATGAGTTATGGGTTTAATTACCCTCATGGCTCTTGGGATTTCAATGCAGTGGAGGAAGAAGCACAATTATCCATCACAGAATAGGCAGCAACTGTTCTACTTTGGAGCAGGTTATATTTCAGGCCCCTAAAGCTTACTCTCAAGGCCATTCTGAATTGCACTATAGAAATGATGATTGATGACTCACTGCAGTGTTATCCTCTTGTCTGGCTTATGACTTCTTGATATCTCTGCAATTTGGCAAGTTGAAATTTTGTGAGCAGTTTTCATAATATGGCAGAAACCACTGGATACTGAGTGTCCTACTGCAGTGACTACATTGCGGTTTTGCCCAAGTCCTTTTACCTTCACTGGGTTTCTGCTGATCCTCTGTATACTCAGAGTTCTGGACAAGTTGATCTTATTCCATTATAGCACATTGAGCTTTGGGGTGGATTGACATTAGAGCAGCGAGGAGCTGCACCTGAGCAGAAAGCAGATCTGCCAATGACAAGGACCTTGCTAAAATGATTTCTGATCTACTGGTGTTTCTAGATTTTGGCTGTTGTGCAAAAGTCATTAACGAGCATTTGCGTGAACATATGTCTTAATATCTCTTGAGTAAATACTTAGGAATTAAATGCTGAGTTTCGTGGCAGGCAGATGACTAAATTTTTAAGAAACTGCCAAATGTATGGGCTGTAGCATATTGAATGTCTCACAGCGTGGACATTTCCAGTTGCTTCAAACTTCATCAATATTTGTAAGAGCATTCTTGTAAAGTTTGATCATTCTAATGAGCATATAATGGTATTTGGTGGTTTTAATTTGCATTTCTTTGAATGACTAATACCTTTTTGTGAACTTACTTGCTGTTTATATATCTTCTTGGTGTCTGTACAAATCTTTTTTGCTCACTTATTATTGGGCAGGTATTTTTATACTTTTATTTATTTTTGTGTAGAAGAACTGGGGTGTAGGCGAGAGGTGCAGGGTGTGAGAGGGTTCACCAGAGACAGACTGGGGAGAAGAACAGGCAGATCTACTGAAATCCACTGCTGAAGGGAGCAGTGGGTGAGACAGGAGAGGTCTGCTGCGCCCTGTGGTTCAGCTCCCTGGCTGGGGATAGAACTCAGGCCGTAGGCATTGGGCACTTTGTCTGGTTGTTATTATTTTTAAAGATTTATTTATTTGTGCATACAGAACTGGGGTACAGGCCAGAGATGCAGGGGCGGTGAGAGGCTTCACCAGAGACAGAGTGGGGAGCAAAACAGGCAGATTGTCGAAGTACATTGCTGAGGGGAGCAGCGGGAGGTCAGGAGAGATCTGCCATGCCACGTGGATCACCTCCGGGGCAGGCGGGAATCGAACTCATGCAGAAGTGGCTTTAGCTTCTTAGTGCTGTGCTTTAACCCACTGTGCCACCAGGGAGGGCCCTGGTTGTTATTATTTTCAAGTTCATCATGAAATCTGGATTCAAACAATTTGTCAGTTATAAGCATTGCGAATATTTTCTGTCAATTTTGGGCTTATCTTGCTTTCTTAATAGTGTCTTTATAAGAGTAAGTTTTTAATTTTGATGAAGTTCAGTTTATCAACTTTATAATTTTTGCTGTAAGAAATTTGCATTTCATGGTTATGAAGATTTTCTCCCTTTTTTTCTTGTAGAAGTTTTATAGTTTGGACTTTTATACATCGGTCTATGATGCATTTCAAATTACTCAAGAGACAGTGCTCTCTTTTAAGGAAAAAGTATTTATTCAACCATTTATTGAAAAGTCTGCTTTTCCTGTTTAATTGTATTGGACACTATGATGAAAGTCTATTGATTTTCTAGTGTCTATTTCTAGAATCTCTATTCTGTTTTTATTGATCTCTGTGTTTATCCTTTTGCTAAAGTCGTGCTGTCTTATTTATTGCAGCTTTATAGTAAATCTTGAAATCTAAGTGAAAATAATACAGTGGTGTTCTTTTTAATAATTGCTTTTGCTACTCTAAGTTTAAATGTTCCGTATCAATTACAAAAACTCCTTGCTAATTTCTACAGAAAAGTCCTCTAAGATCTTGATTAGATTTGCTTTGAATCTATAGATCAATTTGAGTTAGAGTAATACTGTAACAATATTGAGTCTTCCAATCCATGAACAAGGTATATCTCTCCATTTATTTAGATTTTTAAAAAATGTTATGATGATATGTTATTTTCAGTGAAATTTTTACGCATCTTTTATCAAACTTGTTCCTGAGTGTTTTATGATTTTCAGAATTATCATAAATTGAGTTGTTTAAATTTAATTTTTCAGAGGCTTGTTGCTAGCATAAGAAATACAACTGCATTTTGTACATTAATTTTATACCCCACTTTTTGAAATTTTCTTATTGGATCTAATAGTTGTTTTGTTGATTCGTTGAGTACAGAAGTAATTTTATTTATTTATTTATTTATTTATTTTTATCTTAATGCCCTAGTTAGGAACCCCCCCCCAGTATCATATTGAATAGAAGTGGCAAGAGTTGACTCAGTGGCACTGTTCCTCATTTTAGGGGAAAACATTCAATATTTCATCAGTTAAGCATGAAGATAATTGAAGGGGCTCACAGATAGCTTTTATCAGGTTGAGGAAGTTCTCAAACATGCCTATTTTTTCTCATTAATAGCTACTGAATTCTGTCAGATTATTCTTCAACATTATTTTCTTAATCACAAATTTTGTTCGTTTATAGACAGTTAATATGGTAAATGACATTAATTAGCATTTAAATATCAAGTCAATGTTAACTGGTTATTATGCATCGGTCTTTTTATATATTGAAGGAATAAATCTTCCATTATTTTCTTTAAAATATTTACCACTATACTAAAAAGGGACACTGGTCTGTAATTTTCTTTTTTCCTCGCTGTGTTTTTTAGAACTAGATACCAGGATTATGTTGGCCTTACAAAAGGTGATGAGAAGTGATTCTTTTACCTTTTGTTTTTTTTTTTAAATAAGAACTTTATATGATGTTTTCCTTCATTGGAAATTTCATAGAATCCATCAGTGAAACTATGTATTCATGGGTTTCCTAGTAGGAGTATTTTTGATGAAAATAAATTTATTCAATACCTATTAAATAAATTTTAAATTTTCAAGAAATCTATCTGTTTTATACTGTTGGCGTAAAGATACTCAAAACACCCTTTAATCATCTTTTTTATTGTCTTCAGAGTCTCAACTGATGCCTTCTCACATTCTTATTGATTTTTTTGTGTTCCCTTTTTTCCTTAGCAAGAGATTTATCAATTTTAATTTTTAAAGAACTAGCTTTTGGTTTTGTTAATGTTTTGTAGCATTGACAGAAAATAATTTATATTTTGTTGATTTTTGATCTTTATTTTTCTTCCTTCTGTCTACTTGGGTTTACTTGGCTTTTTCTAGACTTATGATAAGAATTTTCATAGATATTTAGGTGTTTCTTCATGTTCTCATTACTTTTAACATAAGGAAATACCCCTCTTTAGCTCTGGTAAATACACCCTTTTAAAAGTCACTTTCACCTGCTGTATCCCATAGGCAGTCCTGTTTCCAGTGTTCATTGACTGCATGGTGAACCCTATTCCAGCCACTATTTTCAGCCTATCTTCGTCTTTACATTTGACACATGTGTCTTGTGAATAACACAGATGTGGGTCCTGATTTTTTCATGAAATTGGCTAAACTTAATCTTCTTTTCAAATGGGCTGGTTAGTCTATTAACATTTAACAAAAGTACTGATATAGTTCTCTGACATCTGTCATTTAATATTTGTTTTATGGATTTTTCTCCCCATCCATTTTCCTTTCTCTTTTGGATTACTTAGCTATATTTTGAATTCCACTGTAATTGCTCTACTGGCTTTCAAATTACATTTCTTATGTATTTTTAGTATTTAATACTTTTAGGAATTACAATATACATTCTTAGTTTTTACAATCTGGTGTGAGTGCTACTTCATGTGAAGTATAAAAGCCCCAAATCCATATGGAGACATTCATCTCCTTCCATGCAGTTCATGCTTTAGGTGTAGCATATATTCCGCTTATATGTGCCACGGACCTCACTTGCCAGTGCTGTCCTTTTACCCTTAACAATGCTATATGTGTGTGTGTGTGTGTGTTTTTAGAGATTTATTTATTTGTGCATACAGAACTGGGGTACAGGCCAGAGATGCGGAGGGTGAGAGGATTCACCAGGAACAGAGTGTGGAGAAGAACAGTCAGATCAACGAAGTACACTGCTGAGGGGAGCAGCGGGCGGGTCAGGAAAGGTCTGCCACGCCATGTGGTCACCTCCGGGGCAGGCAGGAATCAAACTCATGCCGAAGTGGCTTTAACTTCTCAGTGCTGTGCTTTAACCCGCTGCGCCACCAGGGAGGGCCAACAATGCTATGTGTTTTAAAGAAATTGAGAGAAAAAGTATTTAACATTTTTTTCTCAGAGAATTACTACTTACATTTTTATTCCATCCATCCTGAAGATCTGCATTTCCTTCTGTTATCATTTCCCTTCAGAACAAACAGCTGGCTTTAGTATTTCTTTTAGTGGAGATAGTTGACAACAAACTCCTTTATTTGAAAGTGTCATGATTTTACTTTAATTTCTAGGGTGTTTCGTTGAATACAGAATTCTGAGTGTACAGCTTTTCCATTTTTTCCCCAGAGATTGTTCTGCAAGAGGTAGTTTGCTAGACTACTTGTGTTTTGAAGGCAGGGTTATTCAAAAATTTCCCTGTATGTAATGTGTGTGTGTGCAAGAATTAGATTTCCCTGCAACTTTGCTGGCGGTTACTATTATCCACAGGCGGTGTAGTTTGTCACATGCTTACTCATTTATGTAGGGAGTGAAATTTGCCAAACTCAATCCATTTGGCTGTTCTTTATTGTCAGGGAGCATTGTTTTCTCTATGCCTTTAGAAGGAGTTAATATTTGAAGTGTCCTAGTCAATAATCCACCCTATCTGTAGCCTCCGGTGATTGGATAGAGTAAGTTACTAAGTTACTTCTTGGTTCTATATTCCAAGAAGTAAATTGAATATCAGCCAGTGAGCAACCATTTGTAAGTGAGCATATATACCCATTTTGGGGGAAGTCCAGCTATCAATATTTCAGGCATTTTTCACAGAAACCTTGAACAAATGGTTCAGTCCAGATGTTGTAATCCACTGGTAGGATTCTATTAATCTTCTAGTTGGATCTTGTGAAGGGATTTCTCTGTTAATGAATGGGATACAGCGCAAAGGAGAAACCAGGCTTGAGAGCCACAATTCTGCAGGGCACTGGAATGTGGTGCTCACCTGTGATCGTAGCCAGTGTAAAGAATGCAGGTGCCGTTACACTCTTTCCAGCCAACACGTATCTATTGACCATCACTAAATTAACCACTTAAGCTAATGAACTAAGCCTTTTGTTTAAATTCAGAAAAATTATAGTTGTTCCTGATTAGGTCCTTTCAAAGCCAGCTACAGATAGTGTGTATTATTGACTAGGACACTTCAAATATTCACTCCTTCTAATGGTATAGAGAAAACAAAGTTATACACATATCTATATGCTGAAGCACTTGACCATAAATGATAAACATCATGGAGATCACACATTTTTCTTCCCTTATAGTTATTGTATCCATATTGATGAACTTTCCTAGTTCTTCTTGGTGGTCCTGGTAAATTCCCAGTTCCTGCAATTATTCAGGAGGTTGGGTCCTGCCTAGATACAATTTCTTAGCTCTTTACAAAACTTCCCATCACTGGCTAAAACATGCTAACTGACACATACTATTTTTACCATAAAAACCCAAGATTCCCTAAGATCAAAACTGACTTTTCAAAGGCAAGATAGATTAAAACTCACTTTTATGTCTTATCTTAGTCCATTTGAGCTTCTATAGTAACAAAATGCCATAGAATGGTAGGCTTAAAAAAAGAGAAATGTTTCTTACAGCTCCACTGTTCCCACTGTCCGCCATTAGCATGTGATAAAAGCAGCCCTGAGGTTGTCACAGTCTGTGTGTCGAGAGTAGAGTGGAGCATAGCACTGTCCACTCTCCATACTGCTCAGAACTGCTTGTCCCTTAGCATCTGGAATGGTCTTCCCAGAGAGCCAACTGGCCTCTAGCATTTGTGTCCTGGGAGCCTTAAAGGGAAGGGTTAGAACAAATGACAGTTCTGCTGCCCACTCTGACTGTAAGATTATAAACGGAACACAATCCTTGGCCACATACTATAGATCCCCTCACTGTCGGCTAGTGCTTTTGTTGTCTTAAGTATCTCGCCTGGTGGGACGATACAGCTGCCCAACTGTAAGCCCCAGTTACAGTGTTGGGAGACAAAGAGTTCTACTGTGTAGATCTTACATCAAGCAGACACGTTACCCAGATGGGGGTGGGTGTATGGTCAGCCAAGAGCTCCTAGCTATTAGCTCCTGCAAAGCTCCTTTGGCTTTTGAGCAGAAATCATGAAGCTGTAGGCTGACCCCAGTCCATGACAGAGGAGAGGGGCCTACTCTAATTTTCATAGTATCCCAAACTAGACGTTCAGTTTCTATTCAAAGTGGGACCCCTGGAGGGACAGACTGGCCTGGAACAGTGTGTTGTGCTGATAGAATAGCAGTCCTCGGTCAGGGCACAAGGGCTCTGCCCACTTCTACTCCCTTACTTGTCTCTTGACAGGTATTGCTCTGCCAAATACTCTGGTACGCCTCTTTTTGCATTAGTTTCCTGGGGGACCCAACTGCATGAGTTGTCATGGAAGTGGTCTGAGAAAGCAGACAGTGACATATGGTATGGAGAGCCAGTTGTTAAAGCCAGTGGTAACTTGGGAGAATTTTCTAATGGGAAGAAATGCCCTGGCAGGTGCAATGATCCAGGTATTAAAAAATGGTTGAAGCAAACATGAATGCAAGGACAATTAAACTTGCTATTAAGATGCATTGGTGCCATAGAGAAGATAATGAACAGACATGAGCAGTTAGCAAGGAGCGGGGAAGTAAGTTCGACAGCCACAGGACATTTTTGGTAGCTGACACATAGGCTTTTCTGTCTGTCAATATGAGACAGAAGCTGAAGACTAACTCCTGGCAGCGTTTTCTCCTTGACACTGCTGACATCTTGGGCTTACTGGTTCTCCGTTGTGTTTATTGGGCCCTCCCTGGTGGCGCAGCAGGTTGGAACGCTGCACTGCGAAGCTGGTTGTGGCTGCCTCAGTACAAGTTCGATCCTTGGCTCCGGAGGTGACCCACATGGCGCAGCAGACCTCCCATGTCTCGCCTGCTGCTCCCCTCAGCAGTGAACTTCATCAATCTCTGGTGAATCCTCTCATAGCCCCTGTACCCCAGTTCTGTGTGCATAAATAAATAAATCTTTAAAAAAGTGTTTATTGGCTGCCTAGTGTCTATGTATGAGAACCAGTGGCGCCTCACCTGACCATGGCAGTAAAATTTAGCACCAGAGCTTACCAAATATTCCCTGGAGGACAAAATTGCCTCCTTGACCCCCCTCTAGGAACATTGAGTTAGTCCTTGAGTTTCAAAGATAATTTTCATGTTCATATAGGCAGCTGTTGTGCAAGTCAGGGACTCGGTGGGAAACGCTGGGGCCCAGACATGTGACGCGGAGACCGATAGTTGTATTAACTGCACACCGCATCCCCGGGTTCCAGTGAACCCACACAGACTGCAGACCGAGGTGACTTGCCATTTTCTATCAAGCACTAGTACTTTCTCCCCCAGCCACTTCTGTTCCAGAAGACACTGCAGAAATAGCCGTCCCCATGCAATATGATAGGGATTCTGTCACAATCTATCGCTTTGCCTCTCCTGGCTCCCAGGAGGATAAGTAAGGTTATGTCACACACAGCTTCATCCAGCGGGAGATGTATTGTGTGTGAAATACAGGTATGTTGCTATGTGTGGGGTATTAAGATGGGTCTTACGGGGAGGTATAGGGGTCTTGGTGACTAGGGGGCTCGGGGACTGTCAGAGCATGCAGCACTATGCATCAGTGTGTGTATGTGTCCGAATCTCATGTTGCCAGAGGATTCTTTTCTTCTGTAGTGCACACAAGATGGCATAGCCTTCTGAGTGCGTTGTCCTTTTTGATACTGTTCAAATCACAGGTCTCTGCACGAGCAGCTCATGGAGTGATGCTCCTGAGCTCAGTGCGTGGTGGTTCTTCCCCTCGAGGGGCCATCGAATGGGGTGCAGCAAGTGCTGCTTCATCTCCCCTCTTCCACTTTCACTACTCCTGTAGCCCAAGATTCTGGTGGTATCTTTGATCCTTGGGGTGATCACTTGGCTGATTCAGCTCTTGGAAGTGCTCAGGGTCTCGATGATTAGCTTTCATCGGCAGAAGAGCAGATGGGGACTGAGAGTGTAGGTGATTTGCCCCAAGTCAATCCCAGAGCTTGCTTTTAGGCCTATGCTGCATGGTCCTAGTGGACTGTGGGTGGTGGGTGTGCAAGGGCTGTGCATCTGAGGAGGTGCGAGGCTAGACTTCTGAATCTTGCACTGTGTTGTCAGTCAATATAAATGCAAAATAAATAAATAAATAAATGGCGGAACCGTTAAAACAGAAACCAAGTGTGGTCTGGGCAGATGTAGCTGGGAATATCCTGCCTTTTGATTAGAATGCAGATGCCTGGACCCCACCTCTTGTGTGCTAAGCCCACAACTTTTGGACCAGGTCATCTGCATTATAGGAGTGCCCTATCTGTCCCTGTGAAAATCGGAATTGGAGAACAATCCCTTTTATAGCCTTGCTCCTCAAAATGCTGGCATTCTAACTGTGAGCAGGTTGGAAATGCAGAATGACAGTGACTGAGCCAGATGTGCCATTCTGCAGCTTAGTCTTATGCCGACCAGAGGTGGAGAACCTTTGTTCTATGGCAGTGCTTCTCCAGGTTTGTGCTTCAGAGTACCGTGGTGGGCTTGTTGTAAGTGTGCAGGACCCACCCTGAGAATTTCTGAATCTTGAGTCTGGTGAGGATGAAGAATTGGCAAGTTTCCAGAAGGTGCTACTCTACGACTGATTTTCAGAGACTGTTCTTTAGGACCAGGCAGGGCATTTACAGAAGTCCCTAGCTGCCTAGGCCTCTCCCAGTGTGAGAACCAGGACTTTGTCCCGAGCCCACACGCATCCCACTACATCATAATGCTTGCCTGCAAAACAATGAATCTGTATGGCCGCCTACGTGAAAAATGTTAATGCAGTAAATGCTGATCTGGGTGACTGCCGAATTCCTCTGAGGAGGCTTTTTCACCCTTGGACGGAAGTCTTAGGTAGAAGGCTATCGTTCTAATAGATTTTGTTTTCTCTCCCGGTTCATTATTTAAGCACATAGCATCTCACTACTTGAATAAGCTGTCAGTTCAATATACGTTGTTCGTTAGTTTTTGCTCTTGTATTTCCTACAACGTTGCCTTCATTCTGCTGGCTTGTCTAGGGCGAGGGTTAGGTATACATTTAAAATAATCCACCCTGACTGCCCATCCCCCACCCCAGCCTCACATTCACTGTTGAATACAATCAGTAGTCAGAGGGTGCCACTCCGAATTATCTGAAGAATTTCAATTGTTAATTATCTTTAGGATTTTATTGGGCCTGTGGAGTGAACATACATCTTCTTGGATTAATCTAAGAATGTATCTGAGGTGTTTCTGAAGTGATTTTTATATTCTGTCCTCAGAGATACCAAATCCTAGGAAGGAAAGACTTTTCTCAGAAGATGAGAAGCACCCAGTGTGTCTGTATGTTGGGGTGTGGAGTTACAGGCAGAGGAGGGCCGTGTCTCCTGGGAGTGTGGATGCAAGAAACAGTGGGGGCAAGCTTTGGAGGTGCTCACTTGGATCCCAGTGTGCGGTCGGGGAGCGATGCTGCTGTTGCTTGCCCCCTGCCTGGGTCCTGCAAATCCCAGTGTAGATGTGGCACCCTGGGGGCTTGGAGCGCCGCCTATGAGGCTCTCTCTGGCAGGAAATCCGGGCTCTCTGCGCCAGTGGGTGGCTGGGAACTGCAGGCGCGCACCGCACGTCATCGTGGGACGCCTAGTGAGGCTCCCGAGCTAGAAATCATATGTGTGTGAAGCTGGAGAATTAGCCTTCTTTTCAGACACTGGGTAGGATCGCATGAGACGCTTCCTGAGCATTATGGCCGCCAGAGCAGGGCTGCTTAGCTTTGATTTTCATTAAGATAGGAGGGCGGTGGCAAAGGCAGGCCGCTCTGCCTTCCTCACTGTTTCAAGGGATCTGGAGACTGAGCATTACTGTCACTGTGGAGTCAATGCTTCTATTTTGCCAGCTATGCTTTTCAGGGGTGACCCAGGATTCCAAGGATACTGCTAAATGCTAACATGTTCTATCTTCTGGCAAGTGCGACAGGAAAAACTTGTCATTTTGGTGGGTAATCTCAGGTCTTTGTGGCTACGATTCCTTTACTGCAGACTGCTGACCACTGAGGTCGTTTTAGATAAAAGGCGACTGGATTAAAATGCAACACTGGGCTCAGAATTAAGCCATTTAATTACATTGTTCAATTTCAGGAGCATAATTACAAATATGATTATCCAGTAGTCAGTTTCCGATTTCAGTATGTGCCACAAGGAAGCCAGATGTGTACACTCATGCAGAGTTCTCCAGAGACTGATTTACTGTGGCAGCTCAGATGTTTACAGCTTGCACTCTCGACTCGAGTGGATTTTCTTTGGAGAGAATTGACTCGATGCATTTGAACACGTTTTTGTTTGTGATTGGTTATGGAGTAGGGATTTCAAGCTCCATTTGGACAAGAATCTTGTTCTTTGAATTCTCTATTCTGCCATTCAACTCGTTGCTTGCAGTCCTCTGTACGCCTTTCCACTTCCTTCTTTAATCATTCTTACTAATAAATACTTGAAGGACTTGGGGGGTATATCAGATTTTTGTTTTGCTGCATTTATAATTTCCATTTTCCAGTTTCCTCTGCTGTAAAGGAGAGCAGGGAAAATGCAAGTATATCAGTGTGGCTGATAAAGGCTCTACAGATTGAGTGAAAAGCCAATGCAAAGTCAGAAAATATTGTAACTTACAGCATTTTCTTTTTCTTACCATACCTCTGACTTCCTGGAGGGTAAGGTGCATATTTTCTTTGATACCTACCTATATCAGCACTGAATAAAACGATTTCTGCCAAAGTCCTCTAGATATATAAATGAAGGCATCAGTGGGACCTGCCCCTCTAACGCGCAAACAGTTGTCAGGTTTTCTTATTGGGTCTGAACAACTTCAACAAATGAATGGTGCCCCCGAGTTATGTCTCCCCACCACCTCGCTGCTGGGTGGCGGCTCTGTTCCTTTCAGGCTTCTACACACTTTGTCAAAGCACTTCACGGGAAAGATTCTGTCCGAGGTAAAGACAGTATCAGTCAGTTAGCATGTGCTTAAGCTCGGGGGACAGAGCTTGCTTACTGGCAGCTCTGATGGGCTCAGGTACTGAGGGATCCTGAGCTTGGTTTCTGTGCAGGGAAGAATTCCCTCAGGAGGGAGTCGGTGTAAGCGAGTTAGAAATGCTTGGTGGCGTAGCAGGCCTCTCCTGGCCCACCCGCTGCTCCCCTCAGCGGTGTGTTTCAGTAGATCTGCCTGTTGCGCTCCCCACTCTGTCTCTGGGGAAGCCTCGCACCCCTGCACCTATGGCCTGTGTCCCAGTTCTTGTGTGCATAAAAAAAGAAATCTTTAAAAAAAATGCTTTGTTGTAGGTAACAGTACAGGCTTGGGGTGCGGATGGGCAGATTCAGGGGAGCACGGTGCCTGGAGTCTGTAAGCTGCGGATAGAGACAGGCTTCGTGTGAGGGGCAATTCTCAGATGGGAATCCTGAGGGGTGTTGACAACTTTTGCCCAACAAAAGAGGCAAGAATTTACTGGTTGGAGTAATAAACTTGGGTGATTTAACAAAACCCAGCCGACCATAACCTCCTGTTAGATAGGGTAGAAGAAGATATACAACTCTGCCGTCATATGTGAACTCCACTAACAGGTTTAGAATCAAACGAAGTGTTTTAGTCACTTTGTTTTGAAATATGCAGTTTTCCAGAAATACCGGGTGGGAGAAGTAGAGGCTGTGGCCATTGCACTCAATTTCTTCTCTACCTCAGCACCTGAGACAAGAGCAGAGTGCTCATCAAAGCGTATGAAGTGCTTTGACGAAGTGTCGAGAAGCCCGGAAAGAACAGAGATCTGATCCCAGAAATAGGTTGCACAATTGTGTTTGTGCCTGCTTATTTTGGATGCATGAAGCTGCTTGTCTTGACAGACTGTTCAGCCTCATACAGGAAAGGCTTGAGGTGAACTTTCTAGACAAGCACATGTCCTCACGTTCTTGAAGCTTCTGCAGCAGTTGGTTGTTTGGAAGGGTGGGAGTAGCTCCCTGTGGAGTGAGCACCTTCTACAGAGGGTCCTGCAGATGCTAACCAAGCAGCTTCCCATAGCAATTATCAGACTTAGATGGAGAAGAAAGTTAATTTACATGCAGTCTATGCCGAAATTTCTGTTTAAATTCCAAGCAACATGGAGATGATTCTCCTTCATCCTTTGCCTCAAATACCCTGAGACAACACTGTTTTTTTTTTACCATGGGTGATTCTGACGGCTCTGCCTTTATATTGGATGAGGAGGAATCTCTGAACATTTCTAGGGATGCCAATCCAGACCTCCCTATCCCGATGCAGGTTACATTGGGGGTCCCCTCTAGAGGCGGCATTTGGGGTCAGTCTCAGCATCTCAGCACTCGTAATTGCTGTTGTGTCTTTTCCGTAGCACACCTCGCAACATAATGCAAACTACCTTCATGACACAGACCCAAAGGGCCAAAAAGCCTGACAGAAAGGGCAACATCCCTCACCCAAGATACGCTTTTGTGAACTGATACCTCACATCTGTGGCCCCAGAAATGCAGATCAGAAGTCCAGAAACTATGGTTTCATGTGCTTGTGTGTTTAGGGGTGGGTCCAGGGAACCTAGTCAGGAGATTAAAACACTTCTCGATGGGGGGGTTTCACATGGAGGACGATGCAGACACATTTCTGGAGCCGGGACTGGAATGTGGTAACTAACTGGACAACTTTCTGGAAGGACATTTGCTTCCTTAGGTTCAAGGGCAGTGCATAAACTGGACGTGCGGCCTGTCTACTTTATTCTGAACATGCTTCTGGGACAGTCCCTGGACTCTTCCCAAATCATCAGACCTTATGACAGCCCGACCCAGAGATGGTTGCTCAATGAGAAACTTGCAATTTTTGAGTCTTCATAGTGTTTCAGCCACTGCTTGAAAAATATTCTTGGCCCAGGGACCTGTGCAGTTTTATCAAGGATTACAGGTCCTGTTACCGGCTCTGAGGAACAGTGATTAGTCAGTAAAAGGCAGACACTGAAATGCAGAGCAGTAAGGGTGGGAGCTGAGCAGTGGATATTTCTGCAGGAAAGCCAGGGTTTTGAAGAACAGCCACATCTCAGTGCATTGATAGATTTTATTTACACAACCTTGGCTCTGCGGACCCAGGAGCTGTGTGGACTCCATTCCCTGCGTTAAAGGGCTGCTCGCTCAGGGAGGCTGCTCAAACCGAAAGGGACTTATTTATCCCTCCACCCTGCACTTCCCTCCTGCCTTATCAAAATGGAATTGGTCACCAGCGATAATTACCAGCTCTCTCCAAGCCTGCAGTGTGTTCAGTCTAGGTCTCAACCCTTGTTTCTGCCTCCTGGAGGCACTTATCTATAGTCAGGCCCGAGGCTGATGCTAAGAATAGTCCCAGCCGGAAAAGAGAGGGCCATGCAAACCTTTTTCAGAGGTAGCCAACCTGGTCAGGAATAGCCCCTGGACCCAGGTCAAAAGTCCAGCCCGGGCTGCGTGCCTTATGTTTGTGCATCCAGTCAGCCGCAAACTAGAGAATGCTGGTTTTAGAGGTTTCGTCCTCGGGCTTCCATGCATTCAAACGAGCACACAAAGGCAAGTGTGGGCACTTGACAGAGGTATTTATTTCATTTAATGCTGCACACGGCTTAGCTTCCAATTCCCTTTGCATTTGCACAGGAGACGTGGAGGTGAAGCTGTTCTCCCAGCTGCACAGTCTGGGCCTCTCAGAGGCATGCTTCAGTCTCTTGTCCAGATTTTCTAGCTGTTTTTCCTGTCCTCACTCTCCTAGCCTTGCCGCTGTGTCGCGTATGGGGGTGAGAAGATCCAGGCTTCCATAATACCAGATGGGGAAGTTACTTTTTAGCTGAAAGATGGTGCTCCGATAAATCTTCGGTTCTTTGTCATAGTCCTGTTGATGAAATAAGTACAGGGACCCATCACACTTGTTTGTACTTTGTCACAAAAGCAATATAAAAGGAAACTTCACAGCAACACTTTTTAAAAAGGAAATAAAATAACCTCTCATTATTAATTCCCTGCTCCCAAGCATTTTTTTTTTTTGTATATTCTACTCCAAGTAGTACATACAGGTGTGTGTCTTTGGCATAGCTGTGAGCATTGTTTCACACCTGCCTTATGTGCTCTAGACCAGGCTGTGGCAAACTGCTGTGTGTCGTGAGAACCTTTGGCGACTGTGGAAACTCCAGCTGTTGTAGGTAAAATGAAAGCACAGCTTTGCATGTACATATTACATATATATTTATGACAACTCGTAGTTCATATATATTCTTTCTGAAGAGAACACCGCTATCTTTTTAAGAAAACAACTTATTTATATATGCATACAAGAACTGGGGTGTTGGCCAGGGGTGCGTAGATTCGCCGCAGTGGTTTCACCAGAGACAGAGTGGGGAGCAGAATGGGCGGAATGACTGCAATCCACTGTTGAGGGGAGCAGTAACAGGCGGGCACCTCTTCAGGTGTGTGCTGTCGCACCCACCACCAAGACACCCATGTTCCACTCGTCCATTGAACCCACTCCTTTATCCCCACCTCCTCCTTCAGTAGCTTCAGTTCTGCACTCTTAGTTCTAGGGTTTTGCTAGATACCACTGTGAAACCACAGACTGAAACATCTTTGTGTGCTCGTCCATTGACATTGTTATTCAAAACGATGTCTTTGACCAATGGGAAGGCTCTTTAAGTTGTCACCCGTGTCTTTTGGACTCATTCTTTGACAGCTCCTTGATTTCTGGTACAATGACATGTCTCCTACCCTTTCATCATTAAACAGTAGCATAATAGACACACTTTTTACCTTCCGTAAATGAAAGATTACTTATTCAAGCAGTGCCCTGTTGATTGACGCTTGAGTTGTGGCCAGCATTTTGCTGTTATAAATGCTGCTGTCATGAATAGGCTCTCACCGCTTTTCGTATGGTGGCCAATGTGTCTACCGTGGAAGTATGATCTCAGTATATTCATACATAATTTCAGGAGCAATCACTTAAAAAATAGACCATCTGGTAAATTGTAAGCCTTTCATTACCGGGCTGGTTCTACTGTGAGAATGGCCTTTCTTGTGATAGATGATCAGTTGCACTCTTGGTCTTAGTGAAAAAGGGGAAAACAGGTTAATTGGTCTTTCCTTGACAGTTAGTGGGATTTGACTGATGGTATGTGGTGTGTTTGCTTACTGCTTTTGTTTGTTCAAGATTCTCTTCTTCTGGGATAAATGGAATCGACCTTGAGGCTGATGTGTGCTGTTAATAGTGCTGGGGATCTTGAGTGAAAAGGCCTATGGAAGATTTTCACTGGAGAGTCAACATACCTCACACAAAGTGTAGCTTTTTAAGGAAAGATCAAGGTCACAGTCAGTAAACACGTAAATTCGAAAACAAAAGAACAAAAAGCACTTCGTATGCACTTGAGAAATGAACCCCACTTGTCTCCTTTCACTTCAGTTCCAGTTCCCTTCTGTTCTCCCCATCTGCTGACAGGTGATGGCTTCTCCATAGTCCCCTTCTCTCTCCCTCATTCACTCATTCACTCAACAAGTATTTATTGAGCTAGTTTCTATGCATTGCTTCTCTGGCATGTTTTCCTTAGTCAAGATCCATGTTACTTTTTGCAGAAAATTCTTAGATTTTTGGTAACCTTACACAAGTTTCATTGAATACAGACTGTTTGCAGCTGCATTGTGACAGTGGCTGCCCCACTTCATCACAATCCAGGCAGCAGGATGCAGGCTGTCTGCGTTGCTGTTTGCTAGGAAATGACTTTTGTCCTGTTTGTGTCAGCTTGTCATCTTCATCTCACTCACTCCAATTTGAGATTTCAGTCTCCCGAATCTTGCCTGGTGCTAATTCTTTACATTTTCTGCTGCATTGCAGTGAAGGGAGAAATGATTTTTAGCTCCTTTGAGCAGGAAAAGTAACATCCTTCTTGATTAAGGTGCAAAGTGAAGATGAAGAAGTACGGACCCCATGGTGTTGGTCTGCAGCCACACACATTTCCCCTGCTACAAGCCTTTGCCTTTTCCCAAGGTTATTCATATCCCAGCCTGTCCTGCTTTATCACGTGGGCCACACACACCCTTGCTAGCACTCTTCCAGAGACCAGGTGCGCACTGACTGCACACTTAGGTGAAGGCACCCTGTGCTCCCTAGATGAGAGAGCTGACCTTGAAGCACTGACCTGGACTCCTTCACTGTGGTCAGTTTCCGGAAGCCATGCTCTCTTATCACGGAGCATTTGCTCACCACTTCAGGGGCTGTCTCTACAAAAAGGTAGCAACTATCTCAGGGTATTTCAAAGATATATCTGCCTAGGCAACTGTATATATGAAATGTATGAATCTTTAACCCTCCTCGGTGGCACAAGGGGTTAAAGAGCAGCATCATGAAGCTATCCAGACACTGCAGCATGAGTTCGATCCTGGGCCAGGGAGCTGAGCCGCATGGCCAGCAGATCTCTCCTGTCTTCCTGCTGCTCCCCTCAGATGTGGCTTTCAGTGGATCTGCCTGCTCTGCTCCCAATTCTATCACTGGTGAAGCTTCTCACCCCTGAAACCTCTGGCCTTTACCCCAGTTCTTATATGCAAATTAAATAATTTTTTTTTTTTAAAAAAGAAACGTACATATCTTCCTGAAATTCCATACACTGGCTATGTAAGAAACCAAACTGATGTGGACACACTGTGAACCGCAAACAGCCCATGTCCATGAGGTAAGACTGCTGTGAAGAGGGCCTCATTGCTCTCGGATTCCATCTGCTCTTTCTGTTCCTGGGGCTGCATAGTTGGGTCTGTGGCAGAATTGAAAAGCACAGCTTTTAAAACCAGCTGCAAATGCTATTGAACTATTCAGTTTCTCTTCTCTTTCTTTGGTGACCTCGGAGGCCAATATTTAAAATGATGTCACAGTAAGATGCTGGGAGTTATCGCTTGCAGAACAGCCGCCCAGGGGGAGCCCCCTGAGCCATGTCCTTCACTGAGCACAGTGAAGGAATGTAGACTTTTGGCATCGATATAATGCTCTACACTGAAACTTACACGTTCTCATCAGCTAGTGTGGCTTCAATTTAAATAAGAGAAAGGACTCAGTATTCTCTTTAATGAATGAAATTTCAGTCTTGGTGTTTAGAGCTGGTAGAATTCTGATGACGACAGAACCCAAGATTCACGAAGATGCTTTCAGTGGCCTGGAAAAGAATTTGGGTAAGAATTTTCCAAGGTGAAATGTTTCAGCACTCTGCCTCTGTAGCAAAATCTTTAATTGTGCCCCGGCACATCTTTTTCTGTTTTTACTATTTGTTCATGAGGAAGAGGAAACCCGGAGGTTAATAGCTTGAAGAAAATCATGCAGCTATTAAGTGGGAAGGCAGATTCCAACCCAGCTGTGATGCCAAATCCCACGAGCTGTGAGATCTGACATTAAGGCTGCCGAGTGATGAAGGTGCAGAGAAGGAGCGGCCCTTCCGTGGGGGTGAGGCTCTGTCCTGCCCTAACAGGAGAAGCAGGAGCCGGCTGCCAGGGCACATTGCTATGAGCTTCCGTTTTTCCTTCTCGCGTCTTCCTCACAAGTTGAAAGGCTGTGTTACAGCATGGCCTGCAATTCCCACAGCCTGATAGGAAGAAAATTGTGGCCAGCGAGCATTGCAGCAAGCACAAATGGAGGCTTCCACGGCACTGCTGCGTCGCTTCTTTCATTTCACTATCAGACAATGGCACAATTACAAGCAATTACTTATTAGATGTTTGGAAACTATTGTAAAAAGCCAGCACCATTTGCCAAAAGTAATTTGATGAAATTGGGCATAATTACGCCCTGAACTGAAGTTTTCTGATTTAGATGACTCCACAGAAATTACTTAGCAAATGAATGAATAAAAGCACAAAGACAAAAATCTCTGTGTAGTTGGGGGAAAGACATGGCACCACGATTGAGGGCCGCAGGGCTTGAATGATTTAAAGTGAGATTTCTGACAAACGGGCCAGAAATAAGCGAACAGACTTGCTGGATAGAAAGCAGAATGCTGTTCGAAAGGATACTAGGATCTCATAAGGATCAAGAATCCATTTGATATTTTGACTGAAAGTTGATAATGATCATTCATTTCAAACATTGATCGATGGCGTTCTTTCACGATTTAATAAATAGGACGGTAATAAAGCATGCTTTCACTAATTTGGAGAAGGGAAGTTTTCCATTGATTACAGTTCTAATCTAGAAGATAGTTTTAAAGAGATGGAGTTTCTTTACATTTCTGGACATGTGCTAGCTACATAATTCAACTATATCCAGTATTTTCTGTGAAATCATGATAATGATTTATAATTAACACCTGAATTATTTATAAATGAATGCTTGATTACCGTAGGCTTTCTGATGGGATTTAAACTTCCTTTTATTTCTTGATACATTATTTGTTTAATAAGTCTATCCCTATGGCTTTTATCGTCTTTTTCATCAGTGATTTTTGTCTTTGAAAAATGCTTGTTTATTTTTTAGAAATCAGGCAATATAACAGTACAACAAAGAGTGGGGTAACCTCTAAGCCCGTTACCCAGAAACTAGCATCTTTAACATTGCCCAGTCCACAAGGGACTAAAGTACTGGATAGATGTACACTAAAGCAGTTTTGTAGAAATGTGATTAGAGTGTATTCAGTTTAAATTTAAAACAAGCACATTGAATCAACTTGACTTTAATTAGAAGGGAAGTCAGTAAAATAAAAAAAAAAAAACCAAAAATTATTCAAGTATTTTTTTAATGTTTTTTAAGTTCCAGGGGAGATTTTTAGACAGTACTTGTTCTTATTTTTATTTTTTCAAGGCTATTAGCATTTAAATTGACTTCAAAAATCCTAATTCCCCTAACTGTCTAATTTTAATACTCTGTTTAAAAGCATTCAGTATTTTGGTTAGTTTTTTTTGGCCTAAACTTCAAGTTCTGTATTTAAGTTAATGTCTACGCGGACTGGTTGTATCATCAAGTGCTTTGTTCAGGTACAGCTCATGGCAGCCTTGGAATGTGTGATGCTCTAGGAAGTCTTTGGCCTTTATACACAGAAGACCCCTTGACTGGTTCTAGAGTGATAGGCTGTGCTTGTACCCCCTCTCACGATCGCCAAAATGACACTGCTGTCTTTTGTCTGACGAGATCGATCTCATCATCAAGTAGTTCCTGAAAGACTCTGTCCTCAGCACTCCTTCATGTTTAATGCCATAATGGAGAAGTCTGGGGCCAGCCTAAGTGTTTCTCCTTTGTTAAGTGACTTTCCACATTAGTGTGGATGACTAAAGATTCCTAAAGGCAGAAGGGACTGGTTTCTACTCTCAAGAGTCCACTCCTGACTTTTCACGACTGTATCCATCCTTTGACCTGATCCTAACCCCATGATGCATGTTACAAAGGACTTCCAACCTTTTATTGACACTTTTTCCCTTGGTACTACTTCTGTGGATTGTGATTGGGTCAGATTTCTTGCTGTCTCACCCTGGAATATCAGGATCTCTTTTCTTCCTAGTGACCATGACTTTCTGGCAGTGTTTCCCATGAGATTTTATTGTTATGTTAATTTTCTGCAGGTAGTCACCATCCTTCTCATTTTCCTTTAGAGGTATTGCTGGGTTTTTTTAATTGCATAATTTTTCTTCATTTTCTGACTTATTTGGAAGTAGAATACAATACTCTTTTGTCTGATTTTTCCATCATGTTATTATTAAAATTCTCAAAGATACAGCAAGGATAAAAGAATTTTACAGTGAACATTCCCATACTCACTTGATCAGTCAAGACTCAGTCAAGAGACAGAAGCCACATCAGAATTTTGAACAGGGAAATTGAATATATATATGAGATTGTTAACCAAGTAAAAGCTGGTTAAATATAGGAAGTCATCTCTTCTCACATTAATTCAGAGTCATCAAAATGACAGTTCAAATGAAACTGCCAAATGATCTTAATAATCAGTGGGGACAATTGTGATTGCACTTAAATTTTTTGTCAAAATAATTTTAAACTCTTGTAGGCTTTTAAATGTATGGTAAAATGAAAAAAAAAAGCAAAGTTAATATTTATTTAGTATGTTGAAATTTATAATATAAGAGACATTGAGAATTACAGTATTTTGCTTTTAAAAAGCCTTCTTGAGAGTAGGTTTGAATGGCTCTGTTCTGGGTGTGTGGCATATGGTAGGGAGAGAGCCTGGCAGTCTGACACACCCTTTTTTTTTTTTTTTTTAGATATATTTATTTATTCATACAGAACTGTGGTACAGGCCAGAGGTGCAGGGACAGTGAGAGAATTCACCAGAGACAGAGTGGGGAGCAGAACAGGCCGACTGACGAAGTACACTGCTGAAGGGAGCAGTGGGCAGGTCAGGAGAGGTCTGCCTCGCCATGTGGTCGCCTCCGGGGCAGGCGGGAATCGAACTCATGCGGAAGTGGCTTTAGCTTCTTAATGCTGTGCTTTAACCCGCTGTGCCCCCATGGAGGGCCCTGACACACCCTTTCTAACCTGCATCCGCTTCCAAGATTGTGTCCTTTGCACTTTTAATGTCAAACATCTGTCAACTTTCCTTTAATGTGTACATGTTTGCTGGCATCACTGTTGGGTTAACATTTCCCTTTCCATCACAATGGCCACATGTGTGTTAACAATCTCTCCCTCACTGAGTTCCTCTGACTGAATTTCTGGTGTCTCTTGAATGGGAACAGGGGCAGTGTTGCAGGCTAGCTATGTCTTCTCTGATTTCACTTCTGCACAATTCTAGTTTTTATTTTTATATTAGCATCGTTTCATTCTTTCTGTTTCTTTGTTGCAGTTTCATCTTTGTTGAGTAGTTCTCTTTCAGTGGTCCATATTTGTCAAATGTCACATGGGTTTTCACTGGGAGACAAAAATTCAACACAACTGCAGGCTTTGCTGACTGTGCTTCAAGAGGGTATCACGTGCAGCAACCTATCGGCAGCAGATTTTGAAAGAAGTGACCTGATTTATCAGTGACCCTAATATACACCTGCTAGTTGGAGTGATTTGTGGACTGAAGAGCAGTGCTGACAGTGACCCTTGGAGCAATTACTCACAGTTACTACAACCTAAAATCCCAGCTGTGTTGTTGGGGAACTGGTGTTACTTAACCGAACCGTGGTAAATCGCAGCCATGTGTAGCCAGGGCTTTCTCTACCAACATGGGTGAAAGAGAATTCTGATGTGTAACTGCAGAAAAAGTGGCCACTCAAAGACTAAGGGAAAACTGAACAAGGAAGCAACTTAGAACTTAAAAGAGGGGCCCCATAAGGCAACTAGATATTCAGGTATCTGAGGAATTGCAGCACTATGAAAATGAGCGTCATTTGTGACCAAAGAACTAGTAAAGAAGGGTGTTTTTGGAGGCCACAAAGAACAGTTTGCCACCGGGCTGCACTGCACAGATAGCAGCTGCATCTGAATGCTTCGTGCTGCAGAGATGAATTAGAAACAAAAATTAGGAAGGACGTTTTCTTTTCCACCTCCAGGCTTGCCGCCCCCTCCTGCACCCACTATTGGCAGAGCAAATACCAGAAGCAGCTGGCAAAGGAGAGAGCGAGTGGCAGCCCAGCCTCATAGACACAAAATGGGTTCAGGAAGGTTGAGGTGGAGCCACGAGGCCGGGAGTTACAGGCACACACTTTTCTCAGATTCTCCCATCATTATTTCTTCCACGTACTTCATCACAGGTCTGCCCACCACCTGACCCTCCATACATTCATCAGCTCAGGATATTTTTACATGTTCAGTGTAACTTGAAGACTTCTCTGCGCTTTCCCACTAAGGATTTCAGCATGCATAGCGTTAGCCAGAATTTGATATTTGATTTTTTTCAATTTTATGTAATATTGAATGTGCAACTAGCTAATTTTTGAAAAAGGCATATATCTGTCTTGTCCTAATCCCTATTAGGCTATGAAATATCTCCATTGTTCCGAGAAAGTTCTCTCCACCCAACCTGAGGCACTGATGTTCTGATTTTTTTCCACAGTGAAGTAGTTTTTTTTTTATATTAAATTCCACAGAAATGGAATCATACTGTACATGCTCTTCCTTGGTGACTGGCTTCTTTCCCTCAGCATGGTGTTCTGATATTGACCCATGGTTTTGGTTACTGTCAATTGTTCACCCCTTTTAGATGTTGAATGGCGTTTTATCGAATGGACATATTGTTCAGCCACTCTCCTATTAATGAACACCTGGGTGGCTTCCAATTTGGGGGATTGT
Source organism: Condylura cristata (assembly GCF_000260355.1). Classification (NCBI taxonomy): domain Eukaryota; kingdom Metazoa; phylum Chordata; class Mammalia; order Eulipotyphla; family Talpidae; genus Condylura; species Condylura cristata. The sequence continues at coordinate 36,265,923 of NW_004567120.1, forward strand.
GAATAAAGCTGTTGTGCACATTTGTCCATAACTTACTTTCGAAACACAAGTTCTGTTGAGTGTGTCTGTGCGCACGCGTGTGCATTTTCTTCCAAAATCCCCATATGTGAGTGAAGGGGCTTCATAGCTAGTACAGGGGCCTTATTCTTAATCTAAATTTTAAAATAAAAATGTTATTTACGCTTTCCCATCAGTCTATGGGGAACTGTTGTGTACAATCAATGGTAAGTGGCTGAGTCGGATGGCAAATTGTTTTCTGTGCAGGTATTGCTTCATTCTCTTACTACTTCTCAATTATTTTAATGCTACTTTTTTCCTGTTAAGAGAAACATATGCAGTGCGCATTCAGAGACACACTGAAAATTTTATAAAACATTTTTTCTTTTAGTACTTATAATAGTCACCAATTATATACAACACATACCTTGTGGGATTAACTCTTAAATATTAATTTTAGTGTTTTGTGTTGGAATATATTTGACAATGATGTTTTAAAATTTTGATTGATATTAAGTGTTCATTTTTTATCTGGCAATTTAATCAAAACTGAGAAGTTTTGTCTGTTTTTGCTTTATAAAATTGCTGGAAGTTAATCAGTGATCTTCAATAAAACTAATCTGAATGTGTTAAGAGACTTAGAGAGGAAGCAATGAATTAGCTAACAGTCTCCATGGAAATAGAGAGTGAAAAGGGAGAGAACTTAGTAGAGTAGAAGGTTTTTGTTTTTTTTTTAAGATTTATTTATTTATTTATACAGAGCCAGGGTACAGGCCAGAGATGTGGAGGGTGAGAGGATTCACCAGAGACAGAGTGGGGAGCAAAACAGGTTGACTGAGAAGTACACTGCTGAGGGGAGCAGCGGGCGGGTCAGGAGAGGTCTGCCACGCCATGTGGATCTCCTCCGGGGCAGGCGGGGATCGAACTCATGCGGAAGTGGCCTTAAGTTATTAGTGCAGTGCTTTGACCCGCTGCGCCACCAGGGAGGGCCCTAGAAGGTTATTTTTTTAAATAAGGTTATTTTATTAAAATAAAATAGGTATTTATTTATTTATTTATTTATTTATTTATTTATTTATTTATTTATTTATATCTTTAACCTGGGGGTGGTAACCCACGCTTTTAAATAAAAATTTATAAACATCATTTTGACTATTAACATTTTAAATTGCTCAAATTTTGTTTCAATTTGTAGAGAATATGGTCTCATCGAACCACAACTGTATGTAGTATTTGTTTTTAAATGAACTTATGTCAAATTTCAAGTGTGTTGAGTACTGAGTAACACCATATGTAATGTTTCACGAAGTCAACTTTGAATTCAGAACCTTGTTTTTCAGAGAAACAGTATTATGAAAGGTTTTCTTTCCTGAATCACATCTTAATTCAGACTTGCATAACCTGTCACTTGGGCTACTTATGTCAGCCTCTGCTTTCTCTGCATTTAGTTTTGTTCCCCTCCAAACAGGTTCTAGTATAGTTTAATGAATTAGTTTGTTGCTTAAAAATAATAACTAGGTCATCATTGCAATCAAGGCTAGTCCCCTTGCCTTTGTTTTTTCTTTTGATCCTGTTTTCCATTGTATTCCAGCTTCAGTTTCCCTGCTTCAGGACCTCCAAGGTCTTCACTTACAGGATCTTTCAGGAACATGCTGCGCTTTCGACTTCATTTTGCTTTTGTGCCGACCGTTTGCTGTGGCCTCGATGGCTTGGCCTATTCTTGTTTCCAGGCCTCACTGTGGCTTGGACAAAATATCCCTGGACACTGTTTGCATTCCTTTGCTCTGCTTTCACGTTCAGCTCATAGCCTTCTGATTAGAATTTGGCGTCGTACATAGCTCTGCCATAGATTCTGGAAAAATATGATGTGGGTCAAAATTTCTGAACTTTGAAAGCTGCGTACGGTTCCACCAGGACCATAGTAAACTCAGCCTCATCAGAATCAGTGTGATGTCGCACTTATTTCTTTTTATTGTGGTAACATTAGTTTACCTGATGTACATGATTTAGAGTGTAAACGCACACTCTTCAGAGTTATGTTATCACAGCACATCCACCACCAAGGCTTCTTTGCTGTAGATTAGCTACCCGTATAAATGTGAGTTTATTTATGGCTTTCAGTTATACCCTGTTGGTCTCCGCTTCTGTTCCAGTAAGATACTTTTTATTATTATTATAGTTTGGCAGAGTAGTTTGACACCTGGGAATGTGATGTCACTGTTCTTTTTGTTTTTTGATTCACATTGCTTTGGCTATTCAGGGTCTTTTGTGTTTGTTATATTTCTTTGAAGAATGCCATTGAAGCATTGAGAAGGATGCACTGAATATCTTTGTTTTGGGTATGATGGCCTTTTTAATGATGCTATTTCTTTCAATCAATGAGCACAGAAGAGTTTTACATGTCTTCTTCTGTTTCTTTGGACAGTATCCATTGCCTCCGTTGTTAAATTTTCTCTAAGGTATTTAATTCTTTTTGGATGCAATTGTAAATGAGATTGTTTCCTTGATTATATCACTTGTAGCTTCTTATTTGCATCTAGGACAACTACTGATTTTTGTAAATTAATTCTGTAACCAGCCACTTTGCTGCACTGATTGTTTCAATTATCATTATTATTTTTTTTAGTGGCATCTTTAGGGTTTCCTATGTATGTTATCATGTTATCTGCAACCTGAAATAAAACCTAGTTTTATTTCTCCAACTTGGATTTCTTTTATATCTTTCTCTAGTCTAGTTGCTCTAGCTCAGAGTTCTAATACAATGCTGAATAGCAGTGGTACACATCCTTATCTTGTACCAAGTCTTGGTGGAAATTTTTCCAGTTTTTTTACTGCTCAGAATGATGTTAGCTGTGGGTTTATGGAAAAGTGGGAAGTTCTGCCCCCTTAGGACACTTTTGAAGAAACAGATTGTCTTAATTTTCCTCCCCTTTGACACTTTGTCTTGCCTTTTGAATGTTAGTTCACATTCCCTTTCTTGTTTTCTCTATTGGTTGCCAACATTTGTTTGTTTCAAAGTTTGAAAATAAAGAGTACAACGTATTTGGAATAATGGCTAGCAAATAATGAGAGTCCATAAAATGTTGATTAATATAAACAGAATAAAATAATATCTTTGATATTTGTACTGAAGACTACTGTAGTAAACAGTAGTTAGCTTGGTATTTGCAAATTTAACTGTTACATTAGCTAAAGCCCTGACTCTGGAGTTGTAGAGACAACACAAATGATTATAACCGATTATACATTGGGGCGTTTTGGTATCCGTTGTTATGGAAATTAACCAGTTGTGATGTAAGTTATGAAAACCTTCAACAACCACAAGTTTGTCCTTTTCTTTTTTAAGGTTTATTTATTTTGTGCATACAGAAGTGGGGTACAGGCCAGAGGCTCAGGGGCGGTAAGTGGCTTCACCAGAGACAGAGTGGGGAACAGAACAGGCAGATCGATGAAGTACACTGCTGAGGGGAGCAGCGGGCGGGTCAGGAGAGGTCTGCCACGCCATGTGGTCACCTCCGGGGCAGGCGGGAATCGAACTCGTGGAAGCGGCTTTAGATTCTCAGTGCTGTGCTTTTACCTGCTGGGCCATCAGGAGGGCCCAGTTTGTCCTTTTTGATGAATTACTGATCTGTGTGGAAGAGCCAAGGCACCTATTAAAGTGTGGGACTCAACTACGTAATTTATATAAAAATTCCTTTTGTTCCTACATTAATTTAAAATTAAGTTCTTATTCCTAGATTATCTTTTTAATTCGTATTGATAAATATAGCTCAACATTGTAAAATTGCTTGCATTTGTCAAATTTTCATAACAGAAATCTTGAAAAGCTGATGTGTAATTTATTTTGCACATGTATATCTTATTTTAAAATACATAAGCTTGAGAACCTGAGTAAAATATAATGCTGGGTATAAATCATGTACATTTTATTAATGCCAAAATATACTGCTTAAATGGATTTAAAAGATTGCATATATAGTAATATAAACAAACACATCAGCTTAACAGACATTTCAAGTTTGGTTTGGTTTAGTATTTAGTATAGATTTGCACTTGAAGAGAACTTAAACGGATTTTATGCATATTGATCTCTGAATCTGGGTGGGCCTCTGTTCTAAAACATTTTTTTTACTTTTGAATTGACACTGGATGGTTAGGCTATCCATTACGTTGATAGGCTTAAAGGCCTTCATTTTACAGAAGGTGTTGACTGTAAAATAATTTTTTAAAGATTTATTTATTTATGCATACAGAACTAGGGTATAATTTTTTAAAGATTTATTTATTTATTCATACAGAACTGGGGTACAAGCCAGAGGTGCAGAGCTTGGAGCATAACAGGCCGATTGATGATGTGCACTGCTGAGGGGAGCAGTGGGCAGGTCAGGAGAGGTCTGCTGCGCCATGTGGGTCACCTCCGGGGCCGGGGATCAAACTCAGACTGAAGTGGCTGTGGTCAGCTTGCAGTGCTGTGTCCTAACCCTTTGTGCCACAAGGGAGGGCCTATACAATCAATTTGTACAATTTAAACCTCAGAATATCTTCCTTGTGCTATGCAAAATATATCATGAGGAGTTACTATGACTGCCTCTGCATATCATTGGATGGGATTTTGCACAGCCTACAGTGTGTATCCAGTTAGCCCAGAGGAGCTGTTATCATCATCTCAAAGAAAAACATGTGGTGGGTACCTACCAGCTCCTTTCCATTTTGCTTCCACTAGATTTTATAAGTGTCTGTTGAATACCTAAGATAGGCCAGATTTTAGTGAGGACCAGGATGAGCAAGACATTGCTGCCCTCAAAATTCTGCAATCAAGCTGGGAGAAAGGAGAAACTGAACACAGTTATCTTAGTACTAGAAAAATGTGCTAGAATGTACCTTTGGAAGTATCACAAGCAAAGTGTTGCAGAACTTTGAGGGATGGAGCATTTGATGAGATGTCCTTGACTGATGACTGATCATAGAAAGGCGTATCAGACAGTGGGTATGGCCTGTACAAAGGCACCGAGGAGAAAAGAAATATTTGCTGCATCCATGTGTCCCGACCTGTGCTAGGGCTTTGTAAGTGCTTGCTCATTTAGTCTGCATAATCACCCTGTAATGCACATGGAACAATTTCTATTTTTATGGAGAACACCAAGGAAAAATGAATGGCAGAGCTGGTATAGAACTCAGATTTATGTGACATCAAAGTCCATGTTCTTTCCTTATACAGAACCTGGGGGAAAAGGAAGCAATGGAGTAACTTACAGCTTGGTATTCCTGAAATATAACATACTGAACAAAAGGATCAATAGCTTCCATTAAGCAACCAAATGTGTTCCACCACCTATGAACAGGCACTTTGGCCTGCATCCCACAGTCTAGTATAAGTGGAGGAAGTGCATGCTATGGCCTCATGCTGGCATGTGCATGTTGGGCACTGCTTACGTAAGTGACACGTGATAGGCACCTATATGAATAGTGACCTAGAGTGTTGTGGAATACACAGTGAACAGCTGTTTGTTGCAAATCAGTTCTATTTCTCTTGCAGATTCACAAATCACATTAGCAGATTTAAGAGTGCAGGGAGTCCTTTGGTAGTGAAATCTATGCAACCCAATACATTGCAAAATTTGCTCACTTGATATAGTAAACACCATGGTAGTCTCTATTATTATCTTATGGAAAACTAGCACTCTATGGAGCACAATTTTGCAAACACTGGGTTAGTAAGTCAAACTTTTTAAGTCAGACCAGAATGTAGTGACTTGGTCACATAACTCTTGTCTGAAAATGCTGCCAAAGACACTCATGTTTTAGTCTGGATGATGTTGCTTCCATTTTCACTTGTCACTTATTTTCTTTCCCCAAGTCCCACTTCTGGGGAACTGGTTTTCTTGAGCTGAGGTGTGTGCAAAAATAGGTCACAGTTGTAGCAGAAACTTTATTCTCCTCAGTTTGATGGAATCTATGGTGGCAGGAGTTCCCAGGCTGGTTACCTTCTGCATAAGCACACTGGGCCACTTACTCTGGGGTGTTGGCCAAGCGTAATTTTCTTGGGAGGCCATGAAGTGGGAATGGTTGAGGAGAACTGGTTTTGAAAAGAGCGAAGTACATTCAAGTCTTGTTTTATGGAGGGATGGTTCCCCCCGTATAACATGAGAAATACTAGTTGGTACAGATAGTGTTAGAAAAATAAGCGTTAGTTTAAAAATATACTGCAAGGCAGATGAATAAGATAGTTGAGACTGAGGGTTTTTTTGTTTGAAAAGTTTTATTTTTATTTATGTACGCATACAAGAGCTGCAGTGTGGGCCAGAGTTGTGGGGTGTGAGAGGATCCACCAGGGACAGAGTGTAGAGCAGAACAAATGGGTCTACTGAAATACACTGCTGAGGGGAGAATCTGCTGAGACAGGAGAGGTCTGCTGTGCCACGTGGGTCAGCTCTATGGCTGGGAATCGAACTCATGCTGCACTGACTGGTGATAGCTTGATAGCGCTGAGACTTTAACCCCTGTGCCATGAGGGAGGCCCAAGAATGAGTGTTTTTGATCATTTTGCTTAAGAAGTTGTGAACATCACATTAATCTGTTTTCCTCTCATGATTTAAATTTCTGGGATAATAGCAATTATTCATTTATGTACAAATATCTAAACTATGATTGATGTGACTCTATAACTGTAAAGGAGGCATGCAGGATGAGATGGCACAATTCTTTAAATAGTCATACTTAATTTCCATTGAAAAACTTTGCTCAACTGAAAGAATGGAAAAAAAATGCTATTGTTAAAGAGGAAAAAAAACTTTGGAAAGTTATGAATGTCTAAAATTTCCTGCAGTTATTTTTGCAAGGATTGATTCATATTCAGATTAGCTTCCTGCCAGATGGAAGAAACACACAGTAAATCAGCTCTTGCAGGAGAGAAATCAAAAAAGAAGCACAAGCTTCTATTTAAAGGGTTTTCTTTCTTTTTTTACCATATTAATAGCATATTAACCCACAGGGAGTATTAATGCAAGAAGCTAAATCTTGAGGGCCCAGCTACCGTTCTATCCTTTAAGAAAACTAAATATTTTACAGTGTAGTGAATTGAGAAAAAATTATCTTCTTGGATTGCATGTCCAAGATAGTATTTCTGTTTAATGATGGCCAAGCCTCATGCATTCCAAAGCAGAAAGAAAAGGATAAACATGTGAAAATTGGAGATAAAGTCTTCCTCTCACACTCAGTGAACCACTGCTTATGTGCTGATCCTGGCAGGCATTAAGCACACAGTAGACACGATGGACTGATGTCCTTGGGGGTTCATGAAACCAGGTTAACTATGTTATGGGGGTGGTGCTGGCAGAGCCCAGGTAGCACCTGCAAGGAGGTTGTTGGCCAAGTCAGCCCCATAGCTAGCTGCAAAGTCTTGCTTCACACTCAGTGCAAGAGACCGGATTTCCTCTGTGCTCCAGAGCTCGAATCACCCTCAAGTCTGTTTCTGCTGCCGGCTAATCTTCAAATTCTTGTTCTGGTGTTTGTTCCTTGCACATTCAGCTCTCCACTCCTTGCCTTATGACCTAGATTTTCCTCCTCATCATACTCTTCTTTCCACTGTAGTGTCATAAAATACCGTAGGCAATGACTCTTTGGCTCCATCCCTTCCTCTCCCAGGTGCTGACTTGTGGGGCAGCTTTCCATCTGGCCTGTCTGAGCCTTGCTGGAAATGATGATTGTAACAATTTAGCAATGAGCATTTGTTTATTGAGCACCTACTGTGAGAGGAGCTCAATCCTCTCAATAGCCCCCCCCCACCCCCCCGAGGTAGGTGGCTTTGTTCCACATTTGCTACTGGGGAAATAAGACTCAACAAATGAGGAATCTGCATGAAGATCAAAGAGCAGAGATTGTCTTCCAACAGTGATGCTGAAACAGCTGGATATCCACATGAAAGAAACATGAGTCTAGACTCTGACCTTACACTTTCACAAAAATTAACTCGAATCATAGATTCATTGACATGAATCAATTTAAAGCATAAAACTATTAACTTTATAGAAGACAACACAGGAGAAAATGTAACTGATCATGCATGTGGCAATGACTTTTTAGCTATAACACAAAAAACACAACCTGTGAAAGAAATAATTTAAAAACTATTAAAAATAATTTAATTATTAAATAATTTTAAAAACATTTTTTATTAAAATAAAAAATGTGTGCTCTGTGAGAGACAAAATTGATAGAATGAAAAGACAAGTGGAAAATGGGAGAAAATATTTGCAAAAGATGCATCTGATAAAGGACTGTTATCCAAATGTACAAACTGCTCTGGAAACACAATCACAGGACAATAGACCTGGACACCTCACTACAGAAGATAAATAGATGACAAATGAGCGTAGGAGAAGATGTCTAACGCTGCATGTCACCGAGGAATGGCAACTTAAAGCAACAACCATACCAGTAGACCCATTAGAGTGGGTAAAATCCAAAGCACAACGCCAAAGGCTGAGGAGGACGTGGAGCTGTCGCCGCAGGAGGGAATGCAAGATGGCAGCTTCTTAGAAAGCGAAACATATGCTCACCTCATAGTCTAACAATTGTACTCCATGTTTACCCACATGTGTAGAAGGCTGATGTCCACACAAAATCTGTCAAAATATGTTTTTAGCTGCTTTAGTCTTCATTGCCAAAACGTGGAACCAAGATTCAAAAGGCAACCAAGATGCCCTTCAGTAGGTGAATGGATAAATAAAAGATGATATATCCAGCAAGGAAATATTATTCAGTGCTACAAAGATAGGATATCTCATGCCTTAAATAGACATGAGGAAACTTTAATTCATATTACTAACTGAAAGAAGCCAATGTGAAAAGGCTATAAGCTGCTGATTCTTTTACATTTTGGGTGGCTGTTAGGATTTCCAGTTGTGTTATCTAATTCACATACGTAATCACACATACATACCCTCACACATCTTACTTTATTGTACAAAAGGTGAGTAGCCCGCCACTCCAATCTTTAAGGAAAAGGCTTTTGCAAGAAATCAAGAGAAGCCTTCTACTTCTGAATCCTTTGATTTGACACTGGGCTCTGGAGACTGTAACGTAATTATAACATAATTTATAAAAATAGCTCTTTTGACAGATCATTTCATGCGCTTTTAAGTCAATCAAATCATGGTAGTAAAGGTTAAGAAAAAACTTCCAGAATATACAAGCACCTAGACAATCAGTTTCCTTCTTCAAACTATTTAAACAATACTTTTAAAAAAAGATTCCTTCCAATTACAGAGTAATAAATTGCATTCCCCCTCCCCGCCTGCCGTGTTTTCAGGGTCATTCCAGTGCACCTTATAAGTATGCAAAACTATATCAGATGCTAAATGCCTGAAGCATGAGGTTCTTTTGGGTTCTTATTCTTAATTATTGTGCTGAATTTCATATTTGGGTCTGGATTTCATATGAATAAATTATCCTCCAAATACATAATTTAAGACAATTAATATTCAGCCTTACTTTGAAACAGACTAGAATCCAAGCCAAATTCCTCTATGAACAAGAATGTAAGTAGAAATGTCATTAAATATCCTGAAACTCTAGTCAGCCAACATGCAAGTTATTCTGCCAGAAACAGATATTTAGGATCAATTCTCCTAAATCTAATTACTGTGTTCTTGGGTGCTGTGGTTCCTAGCATTATAGGCAATCATAAGGCCTTTTTTTGGTTTGCTTTTGAGCCTTAGTATCCTGCAACTCTACTTTTCAAAATAACTTTGGAGCCTGGCGAAGTCATAGCCACAACCCTCGTTGCATTGAGGCTATTGCACTACTGCCTTTCTGCCTTAGACAATTCTATTCACGAATGCAGTCTCACTCTACCCTCTAATCTATGCTCATTTGCACATATTTTATTTATATTGCATTATCATATTCTCAAAATAGGGAACACATTTTTAAGAACTTTCATGGCCTTTAGTCAAGTCATTTTGCTTCAATGAATGTGGAAGTAGTAGGTAAGCAATTCATGCTCTGGCCAAGAGTAGTCCATCTGCTTTGGGGAGAACATAAATGAGTAGTGAAAGACTGAAGACTATTTAGTCACAATGAGTTCAAGTCAATATGCAATGTTAGACTCATAGTATATATATATTTTGAACTTGTGATTTATCAAAGTGGGTGTTAAAGTTATTTTATTCAAGTAGATGTTTACACACTGTGTATGTTTTAGGGGGCACTGTATATGTTTTAGGGGTACAGGTTCAGACCTCTTCCATTGTCTGTTACCACACTGTGCCCACCAACAATGCATGAATAGTTTTTCATCATCATCCATCCTACTCTGTTTGCCCCTTCCCCTTGCTCTCCACATCTCCCCACTAGTCACCTCAGTTCTTCAATCAGATTTCTAGTGTTTGTTTTGGTGTAGATTTTCTCTTTGTTTTGTCTCTTCATGTTCCAGAACATGTGGGTATGTGTATCTCACATTTTCGCATCTACTCAATTATTGTTTGGTACTTAGATCTTCCTTAAAACTTGGCTCTTGTAAATATAGTTGCAGTGAACACAGGAGTGCACATTATCTCTCCAAATTAGTGTTTTTTAACTCTTTGCATAGATACCTAGGAGTGGAATTGATGAATCATATAGTAGATTTATTTTTTATATTTTGAGAACCCCCACACTGATTTCTATGGTGGTTGGATTAGTCTATATTCCCTCCAATAGTGTAGGAGAGTTTCTTTTCTCCACATCCATCCCAGCATTTGTTGTTTCCAGGTTTTTTAATATGGGTCAATCTCACTGGTGTGGGGGTGGTATCTCATTGTGGTTTGACTTACATTTCCCTTCTGATAAGTGATTATGAATATTTTTTCACATGCCTATGGGCCACCTTTATTTTCTCTTTGGATAAGTGTCACTATAGTGCTTCTGCCCATCTTCTTTTTTTTTTTTTTTCTGGAGTTGTATGAGTTCTTAAACATTGGATATTAGCACCTGTTGGATGTGTTGTGTGCAAATATTTTCTCCCATTCAGCGAGATGTCCTTCTCTCCTTCTGTTTTATTGACACTTCTTTTGCTGCGCAGGTTTTTTTTTTTTTTTTTTTGTTGGTGTAGTCCCATTTGTTTATTGTTACTTTTGTTTCCCTTGCCTCTAAATGTGTATTAAGAAGATAAATATGGCACAAATTTCAAAAAGAGGTTAGAAATTACATGTTCTGTTTGCAGGTAGTGCAAATAAAGATAAGATTCCCAAGCAAAGATTTAAAATAACATAGTTGTAGGTTTATCACTTTATCACTATTGATAGGTGGGTCACCTCTCTAATATGACATGGCCATCTGGAATGTGTACTAACTTAATGATAGAGTTTCAAAATGTATGCAGCAAAAGCAAACAGACTGAAAAGGGAAGGCAATGAATCGGCATTTGTAAGGAAAGATTCTCAACGTTCCTTTCTCATTAAGCAATAAGTCAAATAGACGGGAAATCAGTAAGGCTATAAGAAGACCAGGATGATGCTATCAACCAATACGACACAGTGACAAATATAGACTTCTCCAAACAACAAATGAAGGATCCAGTTTCTTTTCTCCTGCATATGAAATAATCCATAAGATAGTTGATAACCTGGGCAATGAAATAAACTGAAAGAACTTTTAAAGAAAACAAGAAGGATGTTTTTGGATCATAATGGAATTAAAGTAGAAGTCAGTAGAAGAAAGATATCAGGAAAATCTCCCAATGTTTTGAAATTAATGACATGCTTCTGAATAACCAAACAAAAAATAAACTATAGGAAAATGTGCAGAGTATTTTTAATGAAGGAATATAGAAACATAAAATTTTGTGAGATGCTGCAATGTAGCTATCAGAGGGAAATTTATCCCATACTATTAGATGCTTATATTAGAAAAGAAGAAATTTCTCAAATAATTCCTCTAGACTTCTATCTTAGGAAAATTCTATCTTAGGGAAAGGAGCAGAGTAAGTGTAAAGAAAAACAGAAGAAAGGATGTTAGAAAGGTGAGAACAGAAATGAATGATACAGAGGATCCAAATACAGATACATAAAGTCAGTAAAATGAAATCTGGTTCTTTGAAGGAAAACTAATAATACTGATAAAGGGGTAGTTTAACTGCTATGAAAATTAGTGATACAATTTTTAAACGTTGGGAATAAATACTTTTAAAGAAACTAAATTTTGATTAACAAAATTCCTGACAAAGATGGATATTGACAAATTCTACCAAACATAGATGAAAAATGCCAATGTCAAAAATAGTTTGGTGGTGGGAGTGTGCTATGGTGACTACGTATGTGTAGTGTGTGTGTGTGTGTGTGTGTGTATGAAAGAGAGAGAGACAAAGAGAGAGAGACACACACACACACACAGAGAGAGAGAGAGAGAGAGAGAGAGAGATCGATCATATACTGTTTTAAAAAATTAACCAGGTTGTAAACCATTGGTACTTCATTAAAAAATATATCTATAAACAGAACAAAACTAATAGATGAAGCAAATGGAATTCTCAGGTACTGCTAGTACAAATTGAAGCTTTCACAAACACATTGGAAAGCTCCTTGGCAGTCTGCACCAAAGCTGAATGTAGAATTCCTAGCCTATGACTCAGTAATTCCAATTTGCACTCCAGCATACTACTTCACATATATGTGAAGCATATGGAGAAGAATGTTCATTGTAGTGGTGTTTGTAGCACACAATAACTAGTAATAAGCCGAATGCTGATAAATAGTGAAATGGCTGGGTAAATTGTGGGTTATTACTAAACCGGCAAACTGCACAGCAATGAAAATTAATGAACATGTCACAGGCAACAAAGAAGCATGAATCTCAAAACTGTAAATTTAATGGAAAGAAATCAAACACTGAGGGAAACATATCGCATGAGTAAATTTATGTAAAATTCCACATAAGACAAAACTAGTCATAAAGGGTTCACCTAGGAGGTGCTGAGGGGGTATAGGGGGTCCATGGCAACATCCTGAGCAACATGGAGAGGGAGCCCCTCCCAGGGCACCCCTGCCCCCAGAGCAGTGGCTCTGTCCTAGTCTAAGCAACTATCATACGAACAGCAGTGGCTGCTTTATGGCAGTAACTTGTTTTTCTTAGCTCCCCTCCCACCCCTCAACTCGCAAACATTCCTGAGAAACGATTAACTGTAGCAAACACTGATTTACTAACACCTTACTGTGAAATGAAGCTACAAGATGTGTTTCAGTTTTTTGTAGTCTCAAGAGTAGTTGAATGAGAACTTAAAGGCCCAGAAGGTTGGTAGCTGTGGTGCTGCAACTGTGTGGCCTGGGCCCAAGTGTGCACAATTAACTTCAAGAAAAACTGAAATCACAAGACTCAGCAAGATTGCAATCCCCCAGTCCCTGAAGAGGCCCTCCCCCTGTCTCTGTGTTTGAGACGGTGTCTTGGAACACTAGTCTGGTCATCTCCTTAGGGTCACCATCTCAGAATAACACCCGCTTCCCTAACTCCCACCCTTGACTCTCCTATCTGCATTGTGAGTGAGAGTGGCAGATCCTGAGGACGGGGAAGCACTGCAGGCCCGAGGGAGGGTGTCATCTGCTAAGTTGGCTATGGTGAGCACAAGGCACGATGGGAGAGAATGCGTGGTTCTTTTTATTATCTCACTTATATTGAGATCTTATCTCAGTTCTTCTTGCACTGAAAGTAGCTTTGCCTGGTGATTATGACAAACACAAGCACTACAGAAAATTCCAGAGCTTCTTGTCCATATGCTTCACATATATGTGAAGTAGGTATGTTCGAGTGCAAATTGGAATTACTGAGTCATAGGCTAGGAATTCTACGTCCAGCTTTGGTGGAGACTGCCAAGGAGTTTTCCAATGTGTGTGTGAAAACTTCAATTTATACTAGTAGTGCACTTTGGAATTCCAAAATAACAGTCAAGAAATCCTCAAGTCTTTCCCATGGATAAATAATAGAAGGTGAAGAATCGCCCCTGGGAGTGTACATCAATGCCTTGGGTTTGGGATAAATGCAATGAGCCAACTGATAACTTCTCCCCTCACACAGACTGGAAAATTCTTGCTGGAATTGTCATGACAGCAGCCACAGATGGTAAAGTTACCAAGGTGCTAGGTGTTTCTACTGGAACAGAATGTATCAATGGCAAATCTGTGAATGAATGTGGCCTTGCAGTGAATGACTACCAGGCAGAAAGAATGTCTCTGAGAGCCTTGCTTAGCTTTCGGAAAGATGGATCATTTTTGATCACCTTTGTTAGCTAGGTAAAGCTCGACTGTGTGGGCAGAAATCTCAGCACCCATGTTTTCTTGCATCTGTGCATATGTATTCAGGTCCCGTCTCTGGCAGATACTCACATGTACCACAGACCATAAGTAAGCGTGGGTTTGTTTGAGTTGGATTTTGGGCAGAGTGGCTGAACTTCATCTTTTCATAAAAGCATTGTCAAGATAACGAGCTTCCACCCACCAGATAAGCCCTTCTGCTGTTGTTGCCAGAACCTTCCCTAGGTCCCTTGGAGGTGGTACTCAGGCTTGTGCTTGGGAGGTTATGATGGGTGTTATGGAAATGCACCCATGATAAGTACATGATGTTTCAATGTGCCTTGCACTTTTATTGCATAAAAAAAATTTTAGTGGCCAACAGAAAAGTAGACAAGAGCTTAAGAATGCAAGTATCCTAATGTCTTTCTTTCCTTCTTCGCTTCCTTTTTTCTTTCTCCCTCCTCTCCCTTCCTCCCACTTCCCCCCACCTCCTTTGACACAGTTAAGGTCTTTATCCTTATAAAATATTATTTCACTTTTTAAAGCTTAAAACTAAAACCATAATCCTATGCTACAGTGTCTTTCTTCAGAGGTGCATCTGTATTCTGCCTTGCTTTGCTGTGTTAGCTACTACCACACCTGTAATTTGAGAAAAAGGATTTTAACTTGAAAGTGTGTCTGTTAGAGCACACAAATTAAGAAAGGGTGGGGATACAGACATTGTCTTAGACCAGATTTTCCAGCTCCCTAACTTAGCCATAGTTATGTATTTTATTGAGGTGTAATTGAGATACAATATTGTTATTAATTTCAGGTGTACAGCATCGTGATTCAACATTTGTATACATTGCAAAATCACTAGTAACCATCTGTCACCATATATACTTATCAACATTTAAAAATGTTTTAAATTATTTTTAAAGATTTCTTTATACATACAGAACTGGGGTGCAGGCCAGAGGTGCAGGGGGTGAGAGGACTCACCAGAGACAGAGTGGGGAGCAGAACAGACAGATTCATTGAAGTACACCTGAGAGGAACAGTGGATGGGTCAGGAGAGGTCTGCCGCGCCATGTGGGTCACCTCCCTGGACGGGGACTGAACTTGTGCTGCAGCGTCTGCTATAGCTTCACAGTGCTGTGCTTTGACCCATTGCACCACCAGGGAGGGCCCTGGTGTCTTTCCATTTTAATGATAGTTTTTTTCACTAGACAGAAGCTTTCTGGTGGAATATAGTGCCACTTGTTTGTTTTGCCTTTATTTCTCTTGCTGTTGTATTTTAGTCCCTAAAGACATCCCTGTAGCCAGTGTTGTGGGGTGTCATGCCTAAATTTTTTTTCTATGTATTTTATAGTTTCATGTCTTACATTCAAGTATTTAATCCATGTTGTGTTAACTTTTGTGTACAGTGTGAAAAAGTGGTCTAGTTTCATTCTTTTGCAGTTTTCCCAACACTGTTTTTGAAGAGGCTTTTCTTGCTCCAGTGTATACTCTTGGCTCATTCGTTGTAGATTAACTGTCCATGCAAGTGTGTGCCAGGGACCAGCTCCTGTGAACAGGGTTTAGGAAAGGGAACCAAAAGAACTTGGAAATAAAAAACTGACAGACACAAAATAGAGTTTAAGATAAATGGGACCCAGGGGATGCAAGGCCTCTCATTCTGGGCTCAAGCATCCTGAGTGTCCAGAGCAACTTATATTTATTGAGACAGATGCCCCCTAAATTAGTTACAATACAATGGTCTATTCTTTTATTTTTTAGCATTTAGCATTATTCTGGCACACATTTGTCACCGAGGTTCTGCATTATCAGGTTATTCTGTTCCCTTTTGTAGTTTCCAAGGCATAGTTCTACTGATACAATAAAGAACATCCTGATCTGTGTGTGGGCTAGTCTTCCCACCCGTGCTGATCAGTCTTTTAGCCATGACCTGTCTTCCAGCCATGACTCAGGTATTTTCCTTGTCTCAGCACTTCATGCCTTAGGGGTCTCCAACAAGTGTGGATTTATTTAGTCCCCCAATTCTATTCCATCAGTCTGTGTGTCTACTTATAGTGCAATACCATCCTGTTTTGATTACTGTAGCTTTGCACAGTATAGTTTGAAGTCAGGAAGTATGATGCTGCTATTCTTTGTTTTCTTTTTGTCATGATTGCTCTATTAGTCAAAAATTGTAAAGAAAAACAATCCTGAAAGATTTGGGTAAAATTTTGGACAGGCACTACTGAACTTTAGTAGTAGATATGAAATAAAATATGTTTTTATGGAAAGATATAAGTAAAAAACTAACTTTTGGGTGAAAGGGAAGGTAACTGGCAAAGGGGGCCCGGGGAATTTCTCAAGATATTGGTACCATTCTTCTTTCTGATCTGAGTGGTAACTATAGGATAATTACATTGTGGGGAAATCACCACATTGCAAAATTTTATGTGTTTTTTTCCTGTATGTATGACAGTTTTCTAATTAATCAATTTTACTGGAAAAAGTAATAGCTCGACAAAGCAATTATTTCCACCAGTTTTCAACAAATCAGTCTAAAGTACTCATAAAAATTATAGCAATTAACCACAAATATTCTAAATGTTCTTTCATTGTGTAAGGCAACAATTTACGTGGACTTTTTCAACATCAAAACATAAGAATTTTACAAATTATTGTACCCATTTCTGCAGTTGTATAGCTCTAGCTTTTCAATTTAAGAGAAACTTTATTTAAACAAAGAAGCTTCAAAGTCATGAAGAGCATGTCTCTGACACTTCCACTTGACATCATATAATAGCAACATAAACTACTGTGACTGATCTCCATCAAGAAATTCTCAGAATTGGCATCAATATAGGCTTGGGCTGGAGTACAGTTTACAGTCTTGGAATTCTTTCTTGAATGTCCTCCAACTTGCTTCTGGTATCACTGGCACAAATTTCCTACACAAAGTGGAACCAAGGAGCTCAAATAATGGTGTGCTGTCTGTCAGATGGAAACAAAAGAGTGTGTTGAATTCCCCATTCATTTGCACTCAAGAAATATGCCTCTGGCTAACCTTTGCTTGCTTATCTTTCTGGCTTCATGGTAGATGTAAGTCTTTGTATGTTTTCTCTTTTTCTACCTGAATCATAACAATCCTGAAATTAACCTCTGTCACATGGATTGCTCCTAGGGGATTTATTTTTGTGCTCCTTGCTGACATTGGAATGAAAGAATCAAAGAGGTAGAAGCCCTTCAACATAAATACACCCACATTTTGGCTCATATTTTTAGTGGTTTGTGTGTGTGTGTCTGAGAAAACCCCCTTTGTAGTGTTTTAGCAAGATAAGGAAGGCAACCGCCCTTTGATATTTTAAAACTTGTGGAGTAAATAGTGAAAAAAAAAAAAAAGAAAATCAACTGCAGTACAGGAATGTCTCAAAGCGTTTCCTCAAATGAGAAATTAACTGACTCACTAAGGTTAAGAATTTTGCATGGTTGGTGAGGACCATGTGGGAAGACTGCTGAGTTGTAAAACTCTTCCTTTATCACACACTACCTCCTTCTAGAGCTGATATTAGGTGCGTCTTCATTTCACAAATGTCTTCATTTCACAAATGCTTGCATATACTGGGCTTTGTCCTGGGTGCACGTCCTGCTCTGTGGACTGTAAATACAGCACGGACAAGAGAGCAGTGTGGTACTTACCTCTCCTGGGTGTGTGGACATCAGACACTCCAAGACTTACCTCAACCTGCAATAAAAATCAGGCTTGCATCTTCAGGTCACCTTGCTCTCTCCATCAGGGCTTTCATGATGACATTCCCTAGTCAGTTCAGGCCCGTAGTCTGGGTGTCCCAAACAACACACGACTAACATCTATTTTCAACAGCTCTGGAGGTGCGAACTCTGATCAGCTGCTGGCACACACAGGTTCGTTCTTGGCGAGACCCTTCCTGGATTACAAATGACTGTTGCTTATTGTAATCTCCCATGTGTGGGTCAGGGGCAATGAGCAAGGTCTGACCTCGGCATCTGATGTGGGTTCTGTTTCTTTGACCTCATCCCACTTCATTTGCATCAAAAAGGCCTCACCTCCAAATGCCACCACGTCAGGAATTGGCCCCTGCATCTCTGGCTTCCAGTGGAGTGATACAAACACACTCCCAGTGGGGTGACAGTCACACGCTGTCTCCACTGTGTCTCAAACCGGCGTAGCTGGAAATGTCTCCCAGACCGCTGAGGGCAGTGAGTGGGAAGCCAATGCGCATGCTCAAAAGTCCTCTGTGAATTTGTTCTACTCTGTGTTACTCTTTGTAAGCCCCCCTCTTCTAAGGAAAAAGAAAAGCTTCTACCCTAAAAGAAAGCTTGAAAACCACTGTGTTACTTTGCTTGAGATCTGCACGGGGTGTTCTTTGTGATCCCAGGGTGAGATGACTCATGAACAAGTATTACGAAGTGCTTGCTCTGTCATGGGTTCTGTGTGGGGCTCCCTCACATGGCAACAGTGAACTCTGGCAATAGCCCCACCAGGTCTGTGTTATTATCCACGTTGAAAAATGAGGACATGGATGGGCAGCTAGATTAACAAACAGACAAACCCAGCCCAAAGGGGCTGAGCAAATATTTGAACCCAGGGTTCACGAAGCGCGTGGTCTCTCTATAACCCATTCAGTTTTGTACTTAGTAAGACTTCTATATGCTCCCCCAGCAGACACTTGGCTACAAAAATGACAGGGTAGTTTTTGGTCAGACACATCACATCAGCTCATGCCTCGACCTCAGGGAGCCAATAGGAAGATAGGAAGTGACTGAAGAGGGAGGATAGAGCAGGAGTCCAGGAGCCTGGGGCAGGTGTCTCTGAGGCCGATGCAAGCCAGGGGGTCAGGAGGACTGACGGGTGACCCCAGCCTGTTGGCACTGCTTGCCTTTTGAGACCTGGGCACGGCATCATCTCACAGCATTGTGGTAACTTCAAACAATCACTTCTACAAATGCAATTTTCAGCATCAAGGAGTCTTAAGTCATTTTAGAGACATAGTGTCAAATTAGTTCCGTGTAGTGACAGTAAGATATCGACCAGATGAATGAATCCCGAGTTGCTGCTCATAATGAATCCTGTGTACTCCATGCTGGAATGTTGCTGAACACAGCCATACTAGATGCAGAGTTTGGAACCTGAGTATCAAGCTCTGTAGTGGCTTAAAAAAAAAAAGTCTATAACCCGTGGGGGCACAAAAGCAAGATGCAGGCATTGTAATAAACAGCTGTGAGCTCGCAAGCTCAAAGGGAATGTTTTGTGTGTGGAGGAGAATGAAGAAGCTGATTCCACTGACAGCAGAGGCTGTGCTCAGGCTGGTGGTTTTCAAATAAACAGTTTCATCAGACCTCCTGCTGCTAGGACGCACATTTGTCTCCCCCGGAACACAGAGATTGTTTTTTTGGAAGATTCCTTAAGCAGTCAGGATCCAATTGAAAGTAAAATGACCTCGAAAGTGAAGGTATCTGTATTTTTGACATAGTCACACTGCAACTCGTTCAGAGAGCCTGGTCATTGGTGTTTCTTGTCTCTTCCAATGTCATGGAAAGAAAAAAGATTTGTCCCCTTCTCCTTCTCTCAGTCAGCTTTTCAAAGAGAAAAATGTGAGTCCGAAAGCACAGCTTCTTCCCCATTAATGCCAACAACTGAACTTCTCTCTTTTCAGATTTGCTCTTAGGGATTCTTGTTTTAATAAGTGTCTGGGCACCAAGGATTTTACGAAAGGAAAGCTATACATTTTTACCAGACATGCAACCTTTAAGCTGAATGTAATACAGTTGGGAGGCAGCAGAGAAGTTAATATACTAGCTTATCCTGTGTAAGTTAGGGTTGCTGGCCAGTAATTAGGTGTCGCGTGTCTTGTGTTTCTAGGGCAGCTTTTCACATATGAACTATTTGAAAGTGAGAAGAATCTGTTTCTTGTCACCTAGTCAGTCTACAGCAAATGAATAGGTTCACAAAGGTTAAAGGTTCCTACTTCAAGTGACAATGAGAATTCAATTTTCTGTTTAACATGAGCAAAACTCCTGTAGAGACTGCTCAGCTGTCTGCATCTGGCAAGCTTTGTGGTACTGAAGAAGAGGGAACAGTGTGACACTAAGTGTCTTCTCTCCTGTATGGCCGAACTGGCAGTTCGTGGGATAGCATTATTTCTTCATCAGGAAATTGGGTACAGTACCTGAGTGACAGTGCTCTTTTGAAAAATGAGGTGAAATCATGCAACATGGCGTTAACACTCTGTAAACAGTGGCATTGCTGTTGTGATGGAGAAGAGAGGGGAAACGTCCTCATAAAATGGGCAAGAGTTTTGGCATTGGGCCTATTTTCACAAAAGCAAAACAGCAAGTACCTGACTCAGAACTACAAAGAAGCCAGATTACAGACCCGCTGTCACACACAGGGAGCAGCTGTGGAACTCTGACCTGGAAACAGCATTCTCTGGCTCATTCCACTCTGCTAGCACAGGCTCACAGATGCTCCGCTAACGTCTGAACATCGCTGTATTCTAAGGCTAAGTTGCGAGGGTGTTTGCTTTGCCATTCCTTTTATTTTCTGCAGTGCACATTAGCAGATCTCTACCCAATTTCTCTTTCTTTAATGGGGAACTTCACCTTCCTTCATGACATTCTTGTTTTGCTACTTGACACGTAAATGCTTTCACTGAAAGCAAAGTACAATTTACCACATAGAGCACTTCTAAATTACAGGTTGTGTGAAACTTGGGTCGCCATTTTAGAAACACAAACTTCAGGAGCAAAGAGAAAGAGCAGAGAACAACAGCAATCGGTAGCAGAGGCCACACAAATGGGAGGTAACAGTAGGGCTACATTTTCATTCTCTGTTCTCACATAAACAGCCTGACTTTCTGTGACTTTGGACTTGCCCTTTATGCTAGGAACCTGCCTAGCTCGCCTCAGACCACCGCTCTTTAGATTAGAGCCACGGTGGGCGTGGTGTGCCATCTTACAGGAAGCCGCATCCTCATTCTGCTGCTTAGATCATGGCTGAAGGCCACAGAGCGCTCTGCCGAACCCTGTCCAGTATTCCCTGCTGCTGCTTCATGTGGTGTCCAGTGCTTGCCAGCAAAGAGCAAGGGGGCTTGGGAGTCAGGCAGGAAACGAAAAGCCTTGGTGACATAGTCCTGTGCTTGCTTCTCTCCTTACATTGCTGCCTGAGGCCAGGGAAGAGAGAGGCTACCCTGGTGGGGGAAGGGATAATGAGGGAATCAACCTTCCTAAAATCCAAACCAGACTGCCATCCCCCTGCTTGAGACTCTCCACTGGATTCTTAAGAACGTGGGATGAAGATCACGGTCCCTACAGAGACTGCTGTAGTCTGGCTGCCGCCAACCTCTTGGAACTAAGCTTCTCCTTGTCCCCCTATTTTGAAGCAAGTTCAAATTCATTTGCACCCGAGGACATTTGCACTGCACGAGTCTGCTGTCTGCAGGCTCTTCTCCCAGGGCTTGGTGTGACTGGCCCCTTTTGGTTCAGGTCTCGCTGCCAAGTCAGCGCTTCAGAGAGAGCTTCGCTGGCCAGCAGTAAAGTTACCCTGTCAGACTGCAATAGCACCTCCTAGTTTTACTCACAGACTGGCATTTATGACTGTGTGACATTTATCTGTTTAGATGTTGGTGTTTTCTTTCTAGAATGTAAACTTAGTGAGATCAAGGACATTTCTACCTTTCTTGCCCCTGTATGCCCACGGCCCAGAAGAGTGCCTGGCAGGCTTAGTTGATGATCAGTAATATTTGCCTCTTGAGCAAATAGGGTATGAATTTCTTTAGATGCCAGATGATGAGTTCTTTGTTCGAGTTAGCATGCATCTCAAAGGCAAGGGCATACATTTTTACTTAAACTAAATGTGCCGAAAGAAGAGAAACTACAGCTCAATAAACATAGGAAAACAGCTGCTACCGGAAACAGAAGGCAACGGTAAAGAAAGATGAATGTGTGAGGTATCAGACACTCAGATAAAACAAAAATCCTGAAGGAAATTAGGACTTCAGCGCCGGGTGTGCCAACATGCTAAGCTTGGATAAAGAGGGTGAACAGGAGCTTAGCAAACACATGTGGCAAGGTCTCATGCTTTGGTAGAATGAGATTCCATAGTGGAATCGGTGATGAAATGGTCTCCCCAGTATGCCTGATGGCTTGCAGTGCTCACTAGGAGAACTTTCAGGAAAAGGGAGAAGGGGCATCATGTGTCCTGTCCCAGAATCTGAACATCATTGTTATCATATGCAAAATGATTTCAGTATCACATACATGATCTGCTTCTGGCCACACAGTCAGGTGCGCCCTCCAGGAGCGCTGGCCCTTGACTGGTGCCAGAGTGCCTGGCAGGATGTCAACCTGGTGGCATCCAACGTCCTTGGCTTTGGAGTAGGGGTGGGAAAGGATGGAAGAGACAGGCAAGCAGAGGGAGGGGTGCGTGCAGGTGTGCAGGCTGTTCACCGGCACGTAGCTGCTGCCCTTTCCTGGGTTCCGGGGAGCCTCGGTTCCCAGGGCACTCAATGCAGTTATGCACAAAGTAAGCTTGGGGGAAAATGAGGGCAAACTCTTTTACCTGTGCTTGTGATGTTTCCCTTTAAAAGAAATTTTAAAGGGCACCCAATTTCTGAGTTCCTTGCATTCCCTTCTTAAGCTTTGGGGCCTAGTTCACAGAGATTTCTGTACCGTAGAGAATATTTCCTGAATTACTTTGAGTCTGGACACTGGGTATAGCATAGAGAAAATATGAGACAAGGAGAGACAGAAGGGACAAGTGCAAAAAAAAAAATTGTGGGGGAGGGGGACGCACACATGGAAGAAAGTTGAACAGCGAGCGGAAAGGTCTTTGCCCTCATTTCCCATTTGACACCTGGGAGGAGAACAACCCATGCCACCTGGGAGAGGACGGGATGGAAACCGCCAGGACATGCAATAGTGGGGAGCTGAGGAAGGTCCAGCCAACAGAGACTGCCAGGGAGGGTGAGCAGACCTAAGCAAACCAAGAAAATGTTCCATATAAATGACAGCAGAACCTGCACCAGCTCCTCAGTGGACCAGAGACGTCAGTGAGGGGCAAGAGCAGACATGTTTGTCTCATAAATACTAGCGCTCCCTGCAGTATCTCCTGAGTGCCAACAAGCTACAATGGCAACATAAAAAAAGGAGAGATCTGAGGTGTTCTTTGTTTTTGTTTTTTTTTTCCCTTTTTTTAACTAATAGGATTGGGCATTATCTGAAACGACTTTATAATACTATGTTTGGATAAGATTTAAACAGAAAACTTAAATGCATTTCCCTCACTCAACATTGGCTGAGAACCTGAAAGACCAGGTGAGTTTTGTTGGGTTGTTGAAGTCATGATGTGGTTTGGCTATGTTTTTCAAGCAAAACTGTGTCGTGACTTCTCTAACAACCCAATGGAAGAAATAAAGAAGTTGCATTTACCCCAAACATAACTTGTGTTGCGAAAAGACTTGTGTGCTTTTACTGTGCAAACTGGTAACTGAAGTTGAGGAGACACTAGGGTGGTGTTGGGCACAGATCAATCAATAATAGGTGGATATAGCGACTCCCTGATCCACCAGAAACTAGATGGAAACTTGGACTTCTCTGGAAAACAAGTAGAAGTACTATGAAATTCTAGTTCTAAGAGATTCTTATGAACAAAGTTGTGATCAAATATCTGGGTGAATAACTTCGCACTGTTTTCCTCTGGAAGAGTCAAAGTTTGTATCATGTACTCAGTTTTAAGAAACTTCACTTTGTATCACGTGCTATTATCTAACTTATTTGGCTCCAGATGATTTTGAAAGATGCATCAGTGTCATTGCTAGACAGACGAATATCCAGATAAGCATTTTGTGAAGTGCTGCATTGTTTTTGTTTTACTTTCTTTGTAACAAAGGAAACATAAGCATACTTTCCTGGTTTCAGTTCAGGAAGGTGATTCAAGTTTGGGAATCAGTAACAGAATAAGACATGAATGATGGATGGGCTTTAATTCTCTGCCCTCTTCGATCAGGAAGATTTCTTCCGAAAGGAATCTTAGTGAAAGCACTGAGCTTACTATGTTACATACATAGTTTACATAGTTGAAGACAAACACCCTGGCAATCCTCAACTTCTGCCCTTTGTATAGAAATTCTGGAGCTGATGCTGAATGTGAAAATTGCATGATTTTAAATAATGCTAATGGAAGAGAGAACGCAGAGGTATTAAAAGGAAACTAGTGTAGTTGGAAAAGAATCTCTCTGATCTTCTAAAACTGTTAAGGGGAAGGATGTCCTAAAGGAACTCTGCAGAGTCTTGTGGACTCCACCCCCTACTCCAGTGATTGAAAACTACAACTCCCAGCAGTACCAGGGAGAGAACTGCGAGGACCCAAGGGCGGAGCTAAGCAGGCATTCTGGGACATTGGGGGATAAATAGGGCGCCATTGCGTCTCTCACTCTCTCACTCGGGAAATGGCTCTCCGGACCGCGTGACTGAGGGCTTTCAGTTAGTTTGTTACCAGAGCTCCAAGTTGGCCTAGCCGGTAAGATATTCCAGTTGTTGTTTCCTGTTCTTTTCCCCTTTTGTAAATAAACCCATTTTGACCCTGTTGTGTGCACCTGCAGTATAACTGAATTTTAAGCGTGTGGGTGAGGCCCCACAGATAGGCAGCCCAGTTCACACTGGGATGCTCTGTAACAAAACCAGTGGAGGGTTTAATAAGCCCTCATCAGCATGAGGGCATCTTCTACTAGAATTCCTAGCATATAGTACATCTCTAACAAGCATTCAGTCCCTGAATGGCAACATAAGTAGAAAGCAATAGCTGAAGCAAGAGGAAACAGGACACTATCATTCCCTATGATTTTGAATGATATTTTTATCTGTTAGGCGTACAGTTATGAGGGAGGCATAAATAAAGCAAAAATAGGGCCCTCCCTGGTGGCACAGCAGGTTAAAACACAGCCCTAGGAAGTTGTCTGCAGCCACTGCAGCATGAGTTTGATTCCCTGCCAGGGAGCTGACCCACATGGTGCCGCAGACCTCTTCTCTCTCCCAGCTGCTCCCCTCAGCAGTGGATTCCAGTAGATCCACCTCTTCTGCTCCCCACTCTGTCTTTGGTGAGTCTTCTCACCCCCTCACCTCTGGCTTGTATCCTAGTTCCTGTATGAATAATAAATAAATCTTTTAAAAAAGAAACTAAAGTAAATAGTAAAACGTTTTTAGATTGGTAATCGTATGCTGTTACTGAATGACCTTGATAACTTGTTTTTCCTCTGTTTGATTTATAAACGTAATTATCAACATACTCTTAAAAGTTACTATACTTACAAGAGTACGTTCCTGATTCCCCTGACGTCTTTCCATTGGGTACACTGCGGTATGGACTCAGTTTTTCTTCAAACTCACTCTCTTTGCCTTATTTTCATTCCATACTTACTCTCTCAAAACTGGGGTCACTTTATAAATGCTTGCTGTCTGAGTGGTTTGGGCAAAAATGAATAAATTAGAAGTACCTGAGATTTGTGTGCTCCTTCCATTCCAACCTCAAACTCAGAGCCAAGTTCAGCTTTTTTTTTTTTTTTTTTTGGTGATAAGACTGTCTGAAAACCGGTAGTTGGCAAGAACTTGTTCTACGAAGCCGTACAACTTGGTGATCATCAGTAAAAAAAGGTCTGTTTCTCAAGATGCCCATAGCTACTGCCAAACCTAGAATCACATTTCCAAAATTTATTTCACTGTGCACATTTATCTTCCTATACATAAAGATATATGCTTTAAAAAGCTAGTCTCATTATACTAGTAATTTTCATCATGGCAATATTAGAGAGGTAACAGATGGTTTGCTTTAGCATGTAAACTGCATTTGTGATGGACAAGAGGAAAAGTAAGAGCTCTGGGAAATTTCCTTTCCTGCTTTCAAAAAAAGGGGGGGCATTATATTTAGAATAATTGAATATCTGATTTTACAATTGTTGACTTTTTTCTGAATAAGAAATCAATGCTGTATTATCCATATGCTTATGAGTCAACTTTTATATCACATCTTAAATATAATTTCCCCAAAGTCCCCTGGATAGACCTCATTTTAGGACATTTGTCTGATTACTGCAGCATAATGCTAGAGAACTGAATCTCAACTGATATTGGAACTTCTTTAAAGGGTACTTTAAATACAACTGATCTTGAGAGTTGAAGTTCCCTGCAAAATTCAATCCAAGCAATTGTTCAGGGTAAAAGGATTAAAAAAGGTCACTGAGTGTATTGATTGTGGTGGTCCAATTTAGTCATGTAGATGGGCTCCTTCCTTGCCTGACAGTGTCATCCCAAATGAATGGGCTTGATTTAATCAATTCTGATAGCAAAAAAAAAAAAAAAAAAAAAAGGTTACTCTTGGTAAATGGATTTTTGTGAAGCAATCAAATCAGTTTTCATCACTATCAATTCTAACTCAGAATAGCAGCAAAAAGTTTCATAAAATGAAATTTCCTGAAAATTATGTAAATACAACTTTCTTATTCTATTTATTACTTATATGATATTTTCTTTTCATTCTAATTCAGGGATGAAACAAAACAGCAATTATATGACAGGATTTCTGTTGAGTAAAAGCCAATCTGAGTGTCACAATGGCAGGAAAATTATTTCTATAAACATTATGATTTTTACCATGTTTTTAATTATAGTACATGATTCTTCTCTAAAGTAATTATATGATGGAGAACTAAGAGTAACATATAATTCCAGAAGTTCTCTTCAAAAAGGACAATTAGGGGATTATTTATGAGTGAATTTGCAGTTTAATATATCTGATTTCCTTTCCAAGGCTCACTATGTGCATCTTT
The DNA here is from genome assembly GCF_000260355.1 of Condylura cristata. Taxonomy (NCBI): domain Eukaryota; kingdom Metazoa; phylum Chordata; class Mammalia; order Eulipotyphla; family Talpidae; genus Condylura; species Condylura cristata. The sequence goes on from NW_004567120.1 coordinate 36,293,014, forward strand.
TGTGCTGCAGCTGCAGTGTCTGTGGCTGGATCTCATCAGATCTCACATGCAAATTACAGTTCTACCCCCCACGTGTATTGGGGCTCAGACTGATAAAAATAGATGACAGATATAAAAAGAAACAAGTATTGCAAAGGTCCTAGGATGGCAATGAGCTTGTCATGCTGGAGGCAAAAATATGTAGATGACAGGCAAAAGGTGGGGATGAGATAAAAGAGGTCACCAGAGGCCAGATCCCACAGCATCTTGGAGGCCTTGGTAAGGAGTCAAGATTTATTCCCAGGACAATTGAAAGCCGTGGAAGGGCCTTGCACGGAGTGACATGCTCTGACCAGCTTCTGAAGGCATCGTCCTGTCTGCTGTGTCACCAGGCAGGGAGGGATCGCTTCCTGTTTTTTGTAGGGTTGTAAGGAGAGAGCTAATGACAAGGGACTGAGCCGGGTATGTAGATGAGGGAGCAGCACCTGATGGCATACTGGGCTTGCTCATGGACTGGCTGCCGGGGAAGAGGAAGAGGGAAGAGGTAAAGGATGACTTCTAGTTGTCTGGCCCTAGGAACTTGGAGGGTGCTGCAAAGGAAGACACTGCACAGGAGCAGGGTGGGTGTGGGGAGGCGTATGTTGGATCACGGCAGCGTTTTCGGTTTTAGGCACCTTTAAGCTCTTTAGTAGAGATGACGGTCAGGCAGCCTCTTATGTTCACCCACAGCTCAAGGGAGAGGTTGGGGCTTGGGACACAGGCAGAGGCAGGAAAGATTGGATTCAGCAACAAAGTATAATATTTCCCTCTGTGCCACTAGACAAGCTCTCCCGGTCCCTTTCTTTATTTGCCCTCTGGGCTAAATAAATGTTGTTTTCCTACATTCCAAGAGAAAAGTTCATCCCTAGAAAGATGACATCAGAATGGTGATCACCAGGGGATAGTGAAAGCAAGATGGTGTCACAGTGTGCGAAGGTTGTGCTGTGAGGATGGACACGCTGACTCTTGCCCACAATCCCCTCTGCGTCCTCATAGTTCTACGCAAATACCGCTGTCCTCTGCCGGCGAGCAGGAAGTGGTCTTTTCAGACACTGCTCCGCAACATGCTGACAAACTACTTTCCTTCTCCTCAGACTCTGTTTCCTTTTATTGGGCTGGGGAACTGGCACTAGCCCACATTCTGGTAACAAAACTGTACAGGGAAGAATGTCGCTGGAAAAGAAGGGCCTATCAGATAGCAGAATCTTTAGTATTTATGGAAGAAGTCAGCAGAAAACAGGAGGAGGCCCTCCCTGGTGGCGCAAGGCATTAAAGTGCAGCACTGTGACGCTTTCCGAAACCACTGCAGCCCCGGTCAGGGAGCTGACCCCCAGGGCCAGCAGACCTTCCCTGTCTCCCAGGTGCTTCCCTCAGCAGTGGATTTTCCGTGGATCCATCTGCTCTGCTCCTTACTCTGGTGAATCCTCACACCCCCACACCTCTGGCCTGCACCCCAGCTCTTGTATGCATAAGTCATTACAAAAAAAAAAAAGGAAAACCAAAGGCGATCACGGTGGCATAGCGTCTTGGAAACAAGAGAAAAGTCCAGGCCACAGGCAAGAAAGGATGAACACAGTCTAGGAGCCAGTAGGACCGGGAGGGCCCAGCCCGGGAAACGGAGAGCCTGGACCTATGCGTGGGGTGGAAGCTGGGTGGCGCTGCTGGGTTCAGAAATGCTGGCAGCTGTGAGTGGCCCTCATGCTGCCATGCCTCCCGAGACTGGCTCTGTGCTCCCTGCGCCACCCGGTGCAGCTGCTCCTCAAAGGCTTTCAACTTTCTAATCCTGTTGGCCATGATGGCCCCACATCCGCAGGGCTTTCCTAGGTGCTGAGTCCCGCTGAAAGGATGCCTCCCTCCTGCGGTCTCCCGAGGAGCGTCCTCTGTCCTCCCAGCACACCCTCTCCCGTCCCTGTTTTATAGGCCTCAGGGGCATCTGTCGCCCCCAACACAGCTGTTGGGGCAGATATTTTCAGCTTTCTTCCTTTTCCACAGTCTTTCCAGCTCCAAGGAGCAGTATCTGGCCTGGCAGACCACTCAATAAATATTTGTTGACCAAAAGAATAATTTTGTTTTGACAAAAGAATAGTCTTTAGTCTGAGCAAAAGAATAATTACATTTTCCTGTCTGCAAATGTCTTTGAAGGCAAAAGCTGTCTTCATCCTGACATCCTAGGTGCTGGGCAGGAGGCCCGGCACACTTTGGGTGTGCCCTAAGCACTGAGGAGTGAGAAATGAACAGTCCATCACATTCTGAAGGGTCAGACTGCAGCACGACCGTGGAGTCTTCATCCTGCATCAGATTCCCCTTCTCCTTAGCTCCCCTTCTCCTTAGCTGCTCAGGAACACTTAATGAGACGTGCGTTCTCCTGCCCCGTGGTTTTCCTAAAACGAACCCCAAGTGACTAAGGTTTTATTTCAGCTTCATCTCTGCCTCTCTATTTCAAACAGTCTGTCAGTTCCTTGTTTTTCCTCCTGCCAGATGTTTTTCTTCATTTTTCCCCCTGCATTTTTTCCTCTCTTGGCTCATGGTCTTCCCAATCTCATGAGTGTGTGTGTGTTTCTGGCAGGCATATTTGTTCATTACCTAAGTGTGGAGCCATCATTTCATATATGTGAATACTGTCACGTTATAGTATCTTGAGATGTTATTTCAAGCAACGCAATTTTTAACTAGAAAGACATAAAGATGCCCTCTACATATAAGGTTAGCTAAATGAGTTTCCCAAGCAAGATTTCATAAGTGATTACAGAAGTAGGTACATTGTGTAGCTGAGTTAGTTAAGGGACTTCCTTTTGTGGGTTTAACATCCCTCCTATCCAGACCATACTTTCGGTGTGCTCTTCATGCTGTACCACAAGTTTGACTGCTCAGCAGCTAGCAGTCACAGGGAAGCGTGGCGACACTAACATCACTAAGTCCGGTACACTGGTCAGCTCTTCTTTTCTCTTTCACTAGTAAGTGGCAGCCAAAGGGCGTGCATAACAACACTCTTGGTACAGCCTCGGTCGCGGCTTTTTTCTCCTCTTTCTTAGAAGAAAGATTTCAAAATATTTATCATCTGCGCAGTGTGGAAGGAAAGATATATTTAAACACAGTAGCAAAAGTTAATGGATTTCAGTTCAAAATGACAAAGGAGTAAATCAGAGTTACAAGAGGCCACTGGCCATTCACTATTCTTAACAACAGGTTATAGGGAGCCCCTTGACTTGGCTGTGGATACGAATGACGAGCAATAGCTCCGTTTTACAGGTGACTTCCTCTCCCCACATCACAGTAGCTGCCAGTATAATAAAACATGATAGAACATAAGATTAGGGTAGGGGCATTCTCACGTAACCTAACCCTCTTTTCCCTAGTGAGTAGAGATGGTTGACTAACAGCCAATAGGGACTCTAGTTATGTGTTTGCATCTAATTTCCTGCGCACCAGTCTATAATTGCATGTATACTCTGATGTAGGCAAACGAACTCATTAATGTTTCATAATCTGTCTCAGCTGAACCATCTGTGGTACCTATAAAGTGCTAAGAAAGAGGTCCACTTTAGGAAATATATATTCTGATGTCTACTGGGTGCCAGATGTTAAATAATAGTATTTTAATTTTCACAGTAACTCTCTGAAGTAAGTGGATAATAATAGCCCTGTTGAAAATAATGAATAATCAGAAAGGTTATGTCACTTGGATAACATACAAGCATGTGTTGCTCAAGCCAGGAATAAAAACTCGCTAGGTGTGATTCCAAAACCCATATTATTTCCAGAATACCAGGGTATTCTTCAAGTACTTGAGAGATGTCAACTAGCAGTCCAAGCAATAGCTGCAGCCATTGGCCTGGCACTCTATTCGAGTTATACAAAAGCACTTTTGCTGTTCCTGTATGAGACCATGTATTCATTCAATAAAATCTTCACACTATCACTGTGCATTATAGACATTACTCAATAAAATCTTCACACTATCACTGTGCATTATTACTCCTGCTTTTAAGATGAGATGACTAGAACTTGATGAGGGCAAGTAACTTACCAATGGTCGTATCACAAGAGGCAGATCCATTTCGAAACTTCAGTCCTCAGGTTGTTATTCAGTGTTTTAACACTGACTATCAGCCTTTGTTTTGCTATTTAACTCCATGTTTGTGTAGATGTAGGTGCAAACGCACATCAGTTTTGTCATTAATGAGGCTGTAAACTATTAGAATGTGGGGATTATATTTCACAGAGTCATATGCTACATTGTACCTTGTACGGGATCCTTAAGAGGGAGAATGATAGTCTTTGCTGGAAGTATGAAAATTATTTTATAGAACTGTCACATAAAAACTGATTTCTAATAATATAGGGGGAATTGACACAAGCTACTCACAATGCAGCAAATGTTTTCAATAAATTCTGCCATTTCAAGATAGAAATCAAGGAAACACACCACCAAAAATGTTTGTTTTCCCAAATCAGAGATACTGAGGTCCTTTGCAACAAATGGCAATGCAGTATAAATTGTAAGTGTTTTATTAAATTCAAATTGGCATTTAAGAATATGAGTTATTCCAAGGAGAAAGTTATGAGACACCCTCAACCTTTGTGGTAAGTGTAAGGTTTGTGACCCTTCTATAATTAAAAGTAAAATGAAAGAGTAAAGCAGAATTTCTAAAATAGTGGGTAGAACAGAGCTGACAGAATTAGTTTGTAATCCCCAAACCAAAATGATATTGTGAAAATGGTAAGATGCAAATACTAAAAAGAAATAGAGAACACTCAAAAAAAGGGCAATTTATTTATAGTTCAACATAGATGAGGTGCACTGTATGTGAAAGAGGTATGTGGTTAAATAAACTGATTGCTGGACCAGTTTGGGATGTTGACATAAGCAATGGAGAGACTTGTGCAAGCTGAACTTTTGGGTTCGCTATTCCATTATTCAGTGCAATGCTCCGCCTTACTGTAACACACAGTAACTTTACATGGCATCAATAATTCATCCCAATATATTTATACTGTGAATTTATTTATTTGTTTTAAAGATTCATGCATCTGTAAAAGAAAACAAAGTTGGCTGTAGAGGAAAGATAAGAAAGTTATTCACAAATGAATTGCCGAAAAGTAAATATCCACATGAAGCTGGCAAGTGGGGAAATATTTCGAGAATATCGGTGCATGAGGGGACATATGAAGTAATTCTTCGATTCTGAGAGGGCAGAAGCAGAGGCCCGCTTCATTTCCTTAGCTGTATCATTCATGAATCAACAGAATGAAATAAAATCCTAGTAACTGTTAGAAAATTATTAGTCTTTCTTAGATTCAGTCGTCACCATTTCAATGTTTAAAATGTCTCTATTATGGACTTAAGCTTTCAGTGATAAAAGGTGATCAGCAGGGAAGATGAGGACACTAATTTATTATTGTCAGGTCCTAGATCTTCTGAGACAGTTTTAATGTTGATGTTCTGAACTCTTGCTTCCATGATGACTGAAAAACCACTGAAGGCCCAGAGCTTTTCTCTTGGGCTCTTCGCAATCCTGTGCTCCAGGCCTTTGCCATTCAAAACGAAAAGCCTTTATTACAGTTAAGCAAATGTGAGTGCTCTCCTACCTCAGGCCTTTGCATACATAGTCCCTGAACAAATTATTTCTACTGAGACTGAAAAAAATGATTAGAGTAAAATTGATTTGCAGCCGCTGCATCTGCCAGCACGAGTTTAGCTCAGGTAGGTTTATAGCACTCGGACAGGAGAGACCCTGGCAGTGTGTAAGAACACAGGTCCACACAAGCTTGTGTGAAGGCTCATAGCAGGTTTCTTTAGCATGTTTGCATGTAGCAAATAATCCACCTCCGGCTTGGGTTATGTAGCAATGCACTTCCCCTAAACTCCTGGTGATGCTACTTTCAAAGCACACTCTTCCCAAAACTCTAATCCCTGGAAAGCCACTGGTGTGTGTCTTCCACAGTTTTGTCTTTTCCAGAGTGTTGTATACATGGAACTGTACGGTACATTCTATCTTGAACCTGGCTCCTTTTTGAGCGGCACATGTCGCTGTGTGTCAGTGGTTTCTTCCATTGCTGAGGAGAATTCCATTCTACGAATGACCACAGCTCATTCAGGCATCCAGTGAAAGGCACTGGCATTGTTTTCCCTTCTGGAAAGGCTACAAAAGCTGCCAGGAACTTTCATACACGAGCCTTTGTGTGAGCCTAAGTGTGGTTGTGGGGTCTGAGCTCCCTTGTGTCTGGGGTTCCAGAGCAGAGACTGCACTTTGTGCAGTATTGGGCAGGAGCCGTCCCGGGCGGCAGGGCTGGGAGTGCAGCTGAAGAAGCCTCTTTGACCTTATCAGGGACAGAGTCTGCATGCAGCAGCCTGGCTCTCTCTCTCCCATTTCCCCTCCTCTCAGGGTGCCCACATTCCATTTCTCATCCCCCCATTCCCACCCCTGGTCGAGCTGCCAACCAACTCTCTGTGCCCTCTGCTGGGAATCGCAAACTCCTAGCCTTTCTCTGCCACCTCTTGCCCAGTGTAGCCTGAATCTCTTTTGCATTTCCCCTGGTTCAGTCTGTGCTGTTGAGGCACAGGGATGCTTCAGCCACACATGGAGCAATACCCTCTAGGTACAGTGTCCCTCTGGTCACTTGTTGGATGTTCCTCTTGGGAGGGAAACAAGGAACCCCTGTTGCCACCATCTTGGTGAGAACATAAGCACTACAGGCTGAATTATGTTCCCCCCAAATCTATTTTCTCATCCCTTATTTTTCCTTAAGTGGCAAAATATACCTTGAAGGTGCGATTAAATAAGGATTGTGAAGTGGAGAGATGACCTCAGATTATTCCAGTGGGACCTACACACTGCCACAAAGACCCTTAGAAGAGAGAGGCAAAGGGAGGTTTGTCCCAGAGTGACGAGAAGGCAATATGGCCGTAGATACACATATTGGAATGATGTGGCTACAAGTCCAAAATTCTAGAAGCAGGAAGAAGCAAGGGATAGAATATTCCCTAGAGTTTCCAGGGGAAGTGTGGTCTTGCTAACACGTTGATTTCAATCCAGTGAAACTGATTCTGGACACCTGGTCTCCAGAACTGTGAGGGAATACATTCCTGTTGTGTTGAGTCTGTAAGTTTGTGGTAATTTGTTACAGAGGCCAGAGAAAACTAATGCAGTGTCTTCATTATTCTGGATGAAATGCCCAGGAGTGTAATTGCTGGGTTGTATGCCCAATATATGTTTAACTTTAAAAGAACCAAGAAAACCATTTTCCAGAATGTGGAATTGTGCATTTCTATCAGCAGCGTATAAGACATCATTGTTCTGTATACTGACAAGAATGGAATATTGTGAGTGTTTTTCATTTTATCCATTCTGATGGATGCTGTGTACTGACATTCCATTGTGACTTTATTTGCATGTCACTAATGACAAATATGTTCAACATTTTTTCATGTATTTCTTTGCCATCTATATATCTTCTTAGTAAAGTGTATGTTCCAGTCTTTTGCCCATTCTCTAACTGGACTATCCGTTTTTTAATGCTTCCATTTTTTATACATATTCTATTTATGGACCTGGCTATGGTATCATATCTAAATATTTTGTAGACCCTCAAAACAAAACAAGACAAAAAACCCTCCCCTATGTTTTCTGTAAACATTTTATAGCTTTAGTTTATATGCATTGTCCACTTTGGGTTTATTTTTACATAAGATGTGAATTTCAAGTTGAAGGTCAGTTTTTGGCTGATGTTGTCCAACTGCTGCAATAATATTTGTTGAAAAAGTGTTTTCCCTACAGATAACATTTCTGCATCTGTCATCTCTCAGTGGTCACAGCGGAGCAGGTCCGCCGGTGAACCTCTTCTGTGCAGCCTGGTAGGTCTGCTTCCCCCACTCACGCTAACTAATACAGTTACAGAGCATTTTATTGAAAACATTTTTTTCTTTTTCTGGTCAACAATGCCACAGGCTTCTGGTCTATTTTCTCACTGCAGCAATTGTAAATGTCATATCATGCCCGCTATCGCCTCACTCTATGCTCAATATATACGTTCACATTCATATCTACATGTTCAGCATATATGTTCGCTTATATTCCACATACATGTGCAGCACACATGTTCACACGTATTCACTATATATGTTCACATCTATCCAGTACAAATGCTTAGTGTATATGTTCACACGTTCAGTATGTATGTTCAATATATATATATATGTTCTACATATATGGAAAATCTTTGAAGAAAGAAGTAAAAATGATCTAAATAAAGAGGGAACTAATAAGTTCATGCTGTCAAAATGTTGAGAAATAACAAAAGCGAAATCAATGACTCACTGAAGTATTTTTTAAAGATTTATTTATATTTATGCACACAAGAACTGGGGTGTAGGCCAGAAGTGCCCGGGGTGAGAGGCTTCACCAGAGACAGAGTGGGGAGCAGACCAGGCAGATCGAGGAAGTACTCTGCGTGGTCTGTTGTGCCATGTGGGGCAGCTCCCTGGCTAGGGGGTGCTGTGTGGCTGGTAATACGACCACCCTGAGACTTTAACCCCCATGCCACCAGGGAGGCCCCGCTGAGCTGTTCTGCTCCCCACTCTGTCTCTGGTGAGTCCTCTCACCCCTGTGCCTCTGGCCTATACCCCAGTTCTTGTATGCATAAATGGATAAATCTTTGGGGAAAAAAAAAAGTTTATGGTGCACACACCAAAAGACACTTTGCAAACTGGAACCACTCACAAAACACAGAACAAGGCTGAGGGGCATCTCATTATAAAGTACTTTTAAAAGTGAGGAGGCAGGGCCCTACCTGATGGGGCAATGGGTAAGCACGCAGCACAGCAAGCTTGCCGCAGCTGCTTCAGTGGGAGTTCCATCCCTGTCCCGGAGCTGATTCACTGGGGCGGCAGACCTCTCCTGACCCGCCTGCTCTTCCCCTCAGCAGTGTACTTCGTCGATCTGCCTGTTCTGCTCCCCACTCTGTCTCTGGTGAATCCTCCTACCCCCTGCTTCTCTGACCTGTACCCCAGTTC
>NW_004567120.1:36302144-36311719 GCF_000260355.1 Condylura cristata
ATCTGCCTGTTCTGCTCCCCACTCTGTCTCTGATGAATCCTCTTACCCCCCACACCGCTGGCTTGTACCCCATTTCTGTATGCATAAATAAATAAAAATGTTTAAAAAATATGTGAGGAGGCAGTGACACTTTCCTTTATAGTGCTTGGTTATAATATCAGAACTTCTTAAATGATAAAAAGTGGACTGGTAGTTACCTCATATCAATCTTGGGAAACTTGTTTATGATTGCCAAAAAAAACTTTTTAAAGATTTATTTATTTATGCACACAGAACTGGGCTACAGGCCAGAGGTGCAGGGGCGGTGAGAGGCTTCACCAGAGACAGAATGGGGAGCAGAACAGGCCAACTGACGAAGTACACTGCTGAGGGCAGGTCAGGAGAGGTCTGCCGCACCATATGGGTCACCTCCAGGGCAGGCGGGGATCGAACTCATGCTGAAGTGGCTTTAGCTTCTTAGTGCTGTGCTTTAGCCCACTGTGCCACCAGGAAGGGCCCTGATTGCCAAAATTGTAAACAAAAAATAACAGTTCATGTGATTCTTTCCAAATAAGCTGACTTAAGCTCAGTGTGTAGGACTAAACTGGTTTTATCTGCTCAGGAAATTTTCAAGGCTGGTCCCTGTTTTTTATTTTAACAATGCACAGACCTTATCCCTATGATGCCAGTTCTTCCAAAGTTGAGCCTCAGATTCAATGCAATTCCATCCAAAATCCCAGTAAGTTATTTTGTGGATATTGATAGACAGATTCTAAAGTTTATATGAAGAAGCAAAAATCCCAGAAAAGTTAACACAATATTGAAAAGGTATTGCACAAATTTGGAGCACTGAAGCTGTTGGATTCTAGGACTTACTATAAAGCTGCAATAATAAGACACTGTGGTAATGACAAACAGATAAACAGATCAATAGAACAGAATGATCGCCCTGAACTACTCTCATAAATATAACCAACTGATTTTTGACAAAGAAACAAAATTAAATGGAGAAAAAATAATCTCTTTAACAAATGGTACTATCGAACTGAAAGTCCACATGCAAAAAATATAAAACCAACCAATATTCAAAACTGATCAGAGAGCTAAATATAAAATACAAAAGAATAAAATTGCTAGAAGGTACTATGGGAGAAAAGTTACATAACCCTGGATTTGGAACTGACTTTTTGGATATAGAACCAAAAGTATGATTCATGAAAGAGGAAAATGGAAAAAGTTGAACTTAATTGAAATGGAAAACAGCTTTTCTTCAGAATACACTGCTACTCAAAATGAAGACAAGCCACAGACTGGGAGGAAATGTCTCCCAAACAGACCCTGTAAAGGACTGTATCCAAGATAGACAAATAACGCTTAAAAGTCAACAATAAGGAAACAAAACACCACAAACAACATACACATATGGTGAATGGGTATATGAAAAAGTGCTCACCATAATATGACATCAGGAAACTACAAATGGAAACAAAATACAACACATAATGCAATACATATGCATTAGAATGCCAAAATTTCAAACACTGTCAATAGCAAATGCTAGTGAGGATGTGGGCAAACAGGAATTCTCAGTTATTGCTTGTAGCAATGCGAAGTAGCCCAGCCACTTTAGAAGACAGCCTGGCAGTCTCTCACAAAGCTGAATAAAGTTTTACTCTTTGCGTCAGCAATTGTGCTCCTAGGTATTTACCCAGATGAGTGAAAAAAAAAATCAACAACACTTATGTCCATACCAAAACTGGCACACGGACATTTAAAACAGCTTCATTAAAAATAGCCAAAACATGAAAGTAGCCAAGACGCCCTTCAGTAAGTGATAACTATTTTAAGTAATAGAAACTGGTAATTCATACAATGGCTTATTATTTAGCAATACCACATGTTCTATAGGACTGATTCTTGCAGATTGCTCTTATGGCATAAAATTCTGCTAATTTCAGTTATCTGTTCTTCACATTTTTTTTTCACATTTCTACAGTTTGATTGTGTATAGTGACAGCTTTATTCTTTTTTTTTTTTAAGATTTATTTATTTGTGCACACAGAACTGGGGTACAGGCCAGAGGTGCAGGGGCGGTGAGAGGCGTCACCAGAGACAGAGTGGGGAGCACAACAGGCAGATGGATGAAGTACACTGCTGAGGGGAGCAGCAGGCAGGTCAGGAGAAGTTTGCGTACCCTGTGGTCACCTCCGGGCAGGTGGGGGTTGAACTCATTCGGAATCGGAAGTGGCTTTAGCTTCTTAGTGCTGTGTTTAACCTGCTGCACCACCAGGGAGGGCCCTTTATTCCTTTAAATTCACATATGCACACACATATAATCTATAGCACAATCTGCCAGAATGTATTTGATTAAATGAATGTTGATCTGCACAATATACTTGTGTCACTATGAATTTCATTCATTGGTCATATTTTAAATGATACCTCATGCTACTTCTAGAAAAATCATATTTGATGGAAGTCAGCAATAATCCAAATATTCAATACCCATCTATAGAAGCAGAGATAGAAGTAGAGATCATTACTTTTGTTCACTATCTGAGGATTTCCTGCAGAAGACTATTCCAACACTTTGAACAGAGTGTGGTAAATGCATCTGAGAAAGAATATTACTCAAACATTTTGAAATGAAACTAAAACAACATAGCGATTGAGTTGAATTAAAAGAAGACTTACTACATTATTCTCATCATTTGCACCAAAGGAAGCAGTAGGCCATACCAGTTACACTAAAAATTCTGCATCATTATATAGTTCTGATTAAGTTCCCAGTAGGCCCCAGTAAAGAGAAGAATCACGAGGAATACCCCAGTATTTCAACTTCAAAAGATTCTTTTATTAAAACTGGGTAACAACAGCAAGGGAACACAACTGGAGTGTTAAAAGGTCATTTCAGCAAGGTCGCGTGTGGGGGTGCCCAGCGCCTTCTGGTATTTTCAGCCCCAGTGGCCCTGTGGGGAGACCCTTTCAAGGGAGGGAAGGGGCTGTAGCAGAAAGGGGAAAAAGGGAAGAAAATTCTACTCCCTCAGAGTGGAAGAGGCAGGGAGGTGAGGCTGGGGGATGTGTCCCCAGGAGGAGAGGGTGAGGAATCAAGGGTTTGGCTAGTTCTGTAGGTTGAGCCCAGGCTGAACCAAATGCCTCCTGGACCAAGCTGTCTGCTCCCCTGCTGTTGAGTTTTCAAAACTGGAATATGCTGAAGGGGGGGTGGTTAAGGGTTGTGACATAACCTGGAAAAAGAAATGGGGCTTTCCTGAATAGATGCAAAACCTCACTTTTAGGGGGCCAGGCCACAAGGTCCGCCTACCCAAGGGCCTGCAGAGGCAGGGTCCTGTGAGGCAGGGGGAGGGAAGTCACACCCCCAACTCACTCCAGCCCCAGGTGGTTCACTCTCAGTGCCCTGGAAGGTACCAGTGGGTGGTAACTGGGGTGACAGGACACAGAGAAAAGGAATGGCCCAGGGCCTTTACCCATTGGGTCTTAATTTGTTTGGCCATGAAAGGAGCTTATGGGTGAGGCGGGTGGGCCAAATGAATGAATCCCACTGCCAAGCTCCAGCAGGAACAGCCTCCATGGATAGTAACACACCCCAGGTTAGATCCCTGGGGCTCTCACAGGGAAAGGTAAGATTCCCCCTTTCCAATATCCTGATTAGGACAGATAGGGGGAACCCCCAAAATAGCAGTTACAGGGAATGGGCTGGCAAGAAGCAACAATAGTTCAAAAACAAAGAAATAGTCACAACTATTGACAACAGCCAAATTATGGAGACAGAATGAAGTGCCCAAAGACAGCTAGCTGGAGCAAGAAGATGCGGTGAATATACACTGTTGAATACTTCACAGCGATTCAGAAGATGAAGTCTCACAGATAAAACTGGAGGGGATTATCCTAAGTGAAATAAATCAAGAGGAAAAAGACAAATACCAGATGATTGTACTCATAGGTGGACGAGAGACAAAAACAAAAACAACAGGCAAATTAAACGAAAAAACCCGAGAAATCAGACTGCAGAACTAAGGCTACCAGATGGGGAAGAGGACTGGGGGGGAAGGGGGTGAAGGGCCCCAGCAAGCATGCTGCAGGCTTGCTGGTGCTTTGGCAGTGAGGTGTGGTATGGAAACTGCCATTTTTAAGAGGTATGAGCCTATTCTTTTACATTACATAGTGTTAGAAGCCAACACTACCGCAAAGAAAAATAATACTGAGGAAAAAAAAAAAAACAAAAGAAAAACACAATCTCCAATATTTCCACAGACGTCCTACTGGCTTACAGGGCGCCCCCAGGCGTTAAGTCTCAGAAGTGACTTAAGTTCCCCTGCACTGGCTCTCGGGTCAGGGCCAGGCAGGCTGGTGCCCTTGAAGACTGCCTGGCCTTGGGCTCAAGCCTCTCAGGGTCAACGCCCACTACAGGCTGGCTCTCAAGTGAGGTCCTGTGTAGACTGGAGGCGGGGGAGAGGCGCACAGGGACTCACTCACGGGGCAAGCAGAAGCTGCAGAGAGGGTAGAAAGGGATAGGGTGGCAGGGGAGAGTCAGGATGTGCGAGACAGAAATGTGGTACTGCGTTGTTCTGGCGTCGTCCTTGCACTGATAGCATTCTCTGGCAGGGCTGGCAAGTTTAGGGCAGGTGCTAGGAGGCACAGGATCCAAAGAAAGCACCCGCGCAGCCGGTGGGGGCTGTGGTGAGGTCCTAGGTTTTCTGGATTCCCAGGGCTTCTTCTAGTTCTTGCTGGCCCTGCTGCACCTTGGAGTAGAAGTACCGGCACACGGCCTCCTGGGCCCACGGCTGGAAGTAGAAGTCGGCCCGGCGCTCCTCCTCGGAAATCCCCTCCCAGTCAGGTACAGTCTGGAGGTCTTGGCACTGGGACTGAAGCCAGTCATTGATGAAAGCATGAGGGTCAGTGGCGAAGTTCAGCATGAACTCCCGCTGCGCCTTCAGCTCATTGATAGCCTCTATGGTCTCGTGTATCTTGTCATCTAGAGCAGCAATGTCTTGCTGGCGGGCAGGCGACAGCACGAAAGAGTTCATCTGGGCGTTTAAGGTATCATCCACTTCCACGTCGATGTCATAACAAGCTGTCTTTCTCCGGTTAGTGGGGTCAACACTGATGGTGTAATAAATGACCACGGGATCCGGCGGCATGAGCAGCGCGTGGAGCCGCTCCGGGATCTCGGAAAACTTCATCCGTGGACACTCAAAGATCTGCTGCAGGTACTTGTCGCAGAGGATAAACTCCCGTTCGTGGGGGTCCTGAAGTTCATGTGTCTTGACGTATTGCCACAGAGCTTGGATGATCACTGGGCGGGTCTGCGTGTGGATGCCCAGGAGTCGAGCCAGGCGGGGGTCTAATTTAAACTGGGGGGGGACATAATCCAGCCCCAGTATGATAGTGCACCACACGTCCACCTCTCCTGGCCGCTTCACCTGGAAGCCATCCGTCTCCTCGGTCGCAGAGGTTCTGTGCCACTCCACCAGGTGTCTGTCCGGACCATACAGGTCTTTGTCCAGTTCAATCACCAGGGACTTGAAAAAGGATGAGAACTTCCTCTTTGGTTTGGTCCCGTAGTATCTGGACGTAGCCGCATCTTCCAGGAGCCGTCCTTCGACCCGAAGCTCCCAGAAAGCCTCTGACCCTTCCCCATCCTTGGAGTCCGACTTGCTGCGGTTGAAAGTGTTAGAAATGAAAATTCGCAGCTTCCGTTTTTGCTTGACTGGAGGTTTCAGAGCTTCCTGGACATCGAGCCATTTCTTCATGGTACTCTGGTCCAGTTTCCTTTCAAAAGCCAAGAGATCCATGTAGGTCTGGGATTCAGGAACCAGTTCAAGAACCTTTTGGGGCAGAGTTTTGTCAGTCATCTTCTTTTTCTTTGCATTGTGGTTTCGGCTTTGGACCATCTGCTCCTGATACATCTGGGACGTAAATGAGTCCCATTCTGACTGAAACAGGCCAGGTGGAGTTGGAGAGAGCCTTGTTGAGCTGGGGGATGCCACAGAGGTGCCCACGGGGGTTTCCTCAGGCGTCATTTGGCTACCCGAGTCCAGAGGAACCATGAAGGGTCCTTGAGGCATCATTTGTCTGGCCGCCTCCTGGGGAACCATGAAGTGTCCCTGAGGCATCATTTGTCTGGCCGCCTCCGGGGGAATCATAAAGTGTCCCTCCGGCGGCATTTGGCCGGCTGCTTCCGGGGGAACCATGGAAGGTCTCTGAGGCATCATTTGGCCAGCCGCCTCCGGGGGAACCATGAAGGGTCCCTGAGGCATCATTTGTCTGGTGGTCACTGGAGGGCCCATGAAGGGTCCCCGAGGCATCATTTGGTTGGCCGCTGGGGGGCCCATGAAAGGTCCCCGAGGCATCATTTGGCTGGCTGCCACCGGGGGGGCCATGAAAGGTCCCCGAGGCATCGTTTGGCTGGCTGCCACACGGAAGCCCAAGAAAGGTCCCCGAGGCATCATTTGGCTGACTGGCATTATACCTTGTCTCAGAGCGGCTTCTCTGGGCATCAGGAAGTAGAGTCCCCGACGGGGCCCCAGGCCCATCCGCATACCCATTTGTAGGAGAGGTCCCAGAGCCCTACCCAGGATCCGGCTAGCTGGTAGGCCCTCCCCTTCTGAGGCTCCACCACTGCTGCTCGGAGTAACTGACTGGAAACCCTCTTGGGCCGCCATCTTCCTCACAGCTGTTGCTGTAGCTGCACAAAGAACCGGAACCGGAAGTCACCCTGCGCCCCCTCACTTCCTCCCGCCCCCTCGTCAGCGGCTTAGAGACAACTGGTATTCTTAACGGAACATCCCCTTCCCAGTCACTTGCAACAAAAAATCAAGACGTGTAATTCTTTTGTTGTCTCTGACATTATTTTAAGGAGCCACACTTAACATAATCATCTAATTCTCCATTTTCATACGTATAGAAGCAATGCAGTGATTTTGGGGTACATTTAATCAGTTTAGTAAAAATCACTAAAGCCGTCATCGTAAATCAGTTTTACAAAATTTTCATTACCCCCAAATGAACCTTTAGATACATTTACTGTTAGTCCATTACCCACCACCACCACTGCAGCAGGCAACTCCTAACCATCTTTTTATCTTTATAACTTTTTAATGATACTTCATAAATGGCACAATAAAATATGGGGTCTTTTGTTCTGACTTCTCGCATGTTGTATAATGTAGAGATGCAGAAGCCTTTTTTCTTTTTCATTTCACTTTTTGACTGAATATTATCCCATAAAATGGCTCTGCCACATTTTGTTTATTCATTCGTAAGTTGATGGACATTGGTTTACTCATGTTTTTTAGTCCTTATGAATCATTCTGCTGTGGATGTTTGTATAGAAGTTTTTGTGTGGGCTTAAAATTTCGATTGCATTTCGTATACACTTAGGAGTAGAATTTCTGGGTCATATGGGTAACATTTTGAGCACCTGTCTAATTTTTGCCAGATAAAATGAATCATTTTACTTTTCTGCCAGGAACATATGTAGATTTGTTTCTCCAATCCTAGAAACTGCAAGCCTTTAAAAAAAAAAATGCAGTCATTCTAGTGGGTGTGTCTTATTGTGATTTTTATTTTCATCCCTCTAATGACTATTTAATCTTTTGATATGTTTATTAGTCATTACATAATTTTGGGGTGAAATATCTATTCAAATATTTTGCCCAGCTTTTGATACGATTGTTTATATTTGTTTGTTTTTGTTAGGTTGTAAGAGATTATTCTTTTTTTTTTTTTGGTTTTGGTATATTCTAGATGTAAGATCTTACCCAGATATGTGTTTTGCAAATATTTTTCTCCCTTTCTTTGGCTTTTCCTTTTTAGAAAGTTAAATTCTTTAAATTTTAGGTAATTGTGGTATACAATACACAGAGAACTCATACATTCTAGCTCACTTTTACTAATGGTAAAATTCTATAGTATCACAAATCAAGGTGTTGACATTAAAGTTATGAAATAAAACATTTCTATATCTACAAGGGGCTTTTATGTTGCCCTTTTAAAGCCAGGTCCATTCTCCTCCCACTCTGCAACTTCCTTAACCCCTTAACAGTATTCTATTCATTTGTTGAATATTTTCTTTGTGATATGTACCTTAAAAGACACTTTCAATTAAGATCATTTTTTTTAAAGATTTATTTATTTATTTGTACAGAACTGGGGTACAGGGCAGAGATGCGGAGGGTGAGAGTATTCACCAGAGACAGAGCGGGGAGCAGAACAGGCAGATCGACGAAATACACTGCTGAGGGGAGCAGCGGGCGGGCCAGGAGAGGTCTGCCTCGCCATGTGGTCGCCTCCGGGGCAGGCGGGGATCGAACTCATGCGTAAGTGGCTTTAGTTTCTTAGTGCAGTGCTTTAACCCTCTGCGCCACCAGGGAGGGCCCCACAATTAAGATCATTTTTAAGACGTTTGAAGCACACATTTTTAATATTACCATTGTAGTCAGTATTTTTGGAGCTCCCCCACGTTTACTTTTAATGAAATTAATTTTTTTGTTTTTATTTTTCATAAACCAGATACTACTGTTATATGGCTTCAGTGTGTTCAACTTCAGTGTCAGAGACAAAATGAAGTGACTGCCCGATTTCCCTAGGGTCTTCATATCACAAAAGAAACAATTTGTGAAGCCAGGGGACATAGCATTATGATAGCTCCTTCAAGATATTTTAGACCATTAATTCAGGGTAGCCAGCTGAAACAGAAAGAACTTTAGATGTACCCCCACTGCAGGGTAACCTGCTCCCAAATTCATCAAAAGCTTTCTTTTTCTTCAGTAATCTAATCCAGGCTTCATCAGTTCAAGAATGTCTCTTTTTCATGAATTGCTACAAATATGCTCTTCCATTTCTTACAGTCTCACTTCTAAATCTGAGACAGTGTACATAAATGTGAAACTTGGTTGAATTACATAAATTAACAAGAAAAAAGACAATTATTCAGAAAATTACAGCCTGAAATTCATTTTCTTTACCCCAGACTCTCTTTTGTGCAAAAAAATGGTGGGGGGAGCAACAGTAATTATCAATCAGTATATGCTAGGTTATGCTTTGGTAATATATAGCTTTAAAATCTCTGTGGCCTAAAACAGGAAAAGCTTGTTCTTACAATGCTACCAAGCATAATACTGAATGAAAAAGTTAAAGTCAAACAAGTATACCACAGGCTTCAATATAACACAAACTTTGATGGCATAATATTTTGCAAGACATATATATTTTATATATATTGTATGAGAATATGGGCATATAAATTAACTTGATTGTAATTACTTCACTATATGTATATCAGGGCTTCACATTGTATTCTTAATATATCGAACTTTATTAAAAATATAAATTAAGATAGTGGTTACTTTTAAGGTGGATTATGAGTATATAAGTGGTCATTATTTTTTCATTCTTTATTATTTACATACACATTACATATATTTTTTATATGTGTGAAATCTTTCATAAAAACAGTGATACATTATCAGTAATAAACTTGAATTTTAAAATCATTTCTGGAGATACTATTTAAGAGTAGTAAGTTACAACATATACAGCTGTAGTACTTAACTGAGATGATACTCTTATTTTTT
>NW_004567120.1:36312194-36328396 GCF_000260355.1 Condylura cristata
AAGTGGCTTTAGCTTCTTAGTGCTGCACTTTAACCCGCTGCGCCACCAGGGAGGGCCTGAGATGATAACACGGGATCTCTTAACATGGGATCTCTTGATTGTATTTTTAAATAAGTTCCATGAACAAAATTTATTCTTTTATATAATAGGAAACAGATGGTAGATGGTTGTAGTTCATATTATAGACTAGAGGTAAAAAGCACCAGATTTGCTAAAAGATATATCAATCATGTATACAAATAAAAATAAACGAAATTGTAGATTTACTTTAATACTGGAAGTTGTGAAGCCTTGGTGCACTCTAAATTTTAACTGAAATATTAGTCTATGGTCATCATTTGAGAAAGAAAACTGGGTTCCCTTGAGATGTAGTTTTCAATGAAATCGCTTGACCAATATAATGAGACAGGATTCTGGAGAGTGGCTTCATCTCTGCTTTTTTTTTTTTTTAAATCCCGAACAATCCCAAATTCATGATATAGATCCAGAGGATATACACTTATTGGGAGTGATTTCAAGCTCTATAGTTTCCCTTTAAAGCCAATCTACAGAAGAACAGATCAATGAAAGTCTTAGTATGATCTTCTAGACTGGGATCTCCCTGATATCAGAAATTTTATTGTGGTCTCTACCGTTATGTACTCTAGCAGTATGTTTAAACCAAACCTCCAGTCAGATTCATAAAAAGATGTTTTGAGAGTGCCTGCTGAATATCTGGCACATTTGTGCAGGGATATATGAGTAAAGGAAACAAAGAAAGTGCCCTGTCTTCAGAATGTTGGATTCCCTCAATGCTAACCACCCAAAACTCATGTATGGCCTAGTGATATGTAGCACATCAAAATGTCTGATTGTAAAGCTTTTGAACAATGTTTTTATGAACAGTGGGAAGAAATATGGCAACAAATTATGATACACCAACGTGAACATATGCACCTAATAGTGTGATGTACAAATGAGTCATATTTACCATTAATTGAGCACTTATAAATAGTTAACAATTTACTGATTTCTTTAGAAGCACGCTGTGTTCTCTCTCACTGAATTCCTATAACAAAACTGTAAGTATGTTGTTATCTCCGTGTTTCAGATGAGGGCACGGAATCTCACAGAAGTTAAGGAGGGTTAGAGAGAGAAGAAAGTAACTGTCCCCAAAGGCAAAGTGTTAATAAATGGCAAAGTCAGAACTCCAAACTAGGTCTTATCTCACCCCACCAAAGCAGTCAGTCAAAAACAAGAAGAAGACAGCAAGCCGTTCCTTCTCTCTAGGAATTTGTGAGTTATCTAAAGGTCTAGAACTCAAAACAGTAACATGCTGTGCCAAGCCATTTAAAGATGCTTTGTTTCATTTAACCCTCACATCAGGCTTGTTAAGTAAATGCTGTTAGCCTATCTATTTTAAAGATGAGGATGCTAAGATTCAGAATTCGTAAGCATGCTTAAGGTCCTGTAGCTCACAGGGAAGTCAGGGAAGGAATGGGACATAGAAGAAATAAAAATATCTCCTTTGTTAAAGGTGAAGGGATTATAGGTGACATTCCTTTGGAAAGCCGTCTTTAATAACTTTCTTTCCTCTTCCCCGTCGAGAACAAAACACTGAAGTACGTGACATTTTAGTGAATCATTATGACACTGGGAGATTTATTTGTTCCACGCACATCACCATCAGCTTCGTCCTAGGTAGCTTGATTCCAGTGGTTAGAATACTGTGTCAGCACAGCACTCATATCTGCAGAGAGCTGACCCCAGGGAGCAAGTAGAGGCCTCGCTCTCTCTCTTCCCAGCTGATCATTTCTCAGCAACACTTATAAGAATCTCTTCTGTACTTCAACGCAGGTTTGTTTACACTAGTACAGACATCCATATGTATGTATATAATATAAAATTCATATATTCTCTGGGCCTGGAGGTTTGAAGGACACAGCCCAAAAAGGGTTGACTCACAGACAGATGACTGAGAGTCATCAAAATGCTGATGTGGGTACTGAAGCTACTGAACGTGAGGACGGTCATTCTCACAGGCCGTAAAACACCCACAAGTAATTTATGAACAGAGTTCAGGGAGCTAGCAAATAGGGCTACATCAGAAATATTTTAGGGACTAGAAGAATAAGTCCTTTCAATAAATGCGGTATGAAGTGTGTCTTTTTAGTTATTTATTTTTCAAAGATTTAATTATTTATACATATGGAACTGGGGTATAGGCCAGAGGTGTGGGGGTGGGGGGTGGTGTAATGGTGAGGGGGTTCACCAGAGACAGAGTGGGGAGCAGAACAGGCAGATGGATGAAGTACACTGCTGAGGGGAGAGGCGGGCGGGCCAGGAGAGGTCTGCCGCGCCATGTGGGTCACCCCCCTAGCCAGGGATTGAACTCGTGCTGCAGTGGCTGCAATAGCTTCACAGTTCTGTGCTTTAACCCCTGCACCACTAGTGAGGGCCCTGGAGTGTGTCTTTAAAGCTCTCCTGGTATATCCTTTTCTAATCAACCCATGAATCAGTCCTTCATAGTTATATATATTATTAGCTTTTATTTTTCTTTCAGCAGTACCCAGAGTTTAATAACTTTTAATGGTTGGCAGACAGTAATTATCTATCCTCTGGTGTTGTAGTTACAGAGGTGTGAATCTATATCCCTAAATCATATGCAGTATTGTAAACTAATGTTACTAAAAAATATATACAATCTAAATAGAAGAGAAAAAACATTTAAAAATATGAAAATCTTGAAGCTCCATTAAAATAATAGTACAGAGGAAGGCCTCATAAACCTGGCAACAAGCTGGAAGTGGTTAATGTAGAACCTCCTGAAACCTAGTGACAGTTGAAAGCAGCTGTCCTGGCCCTCTCTGGTGGCGCAATGGGTTAGGACGCAGCACTGTAAGGAGCCACAGCTGCTACAGTGCGAGTTTGGTTCCCTGCCCCAGGGGTGACCCACATGGTGCAGCAGACCTCTCTTGACGCGCCCGCTGCTCCCCTCAGCAGTGGACTTCGTCGATCTGCCTGTTCTGCTCCCCACTCTGTCTCTGGTGGATTCTCTCGCTACCCCCGTACCTCTGGCCTGTAACCCAGTTCTGTATGCATCAATAAATGGAATCTTTAAAAAATTTTTAAAATAAAAGAAGAAGAAGAAAGTAGCTGCCTTGCCTCTTCCAGGATTCCAAAACAGCAGGACTAAAAGTTTTTATCAGGAATAGTCAAGGAAGACTGGATTGAAACCGTTAGTAATAGGGCAGCGGTGGAAATGAGAACATAATGAGTCAGCTTGCTGGATGTTACACCCTGCACTGGATTTGGGGCCACATTTTAGCCGTCTGAAATCGAATGTACGGAACAATAGAGCTGCAGGAGCGCCAGCTCAGATGACTGTATCAGGAAGAATCCACATTTCTTCACGCGCTTGGCTGGCACGCCCTGTGGCACACTCGGGAAACCTCGCTGAGCCGAGGGCACAGGACTCCCAAGTCCACTGCTCTTTTGTGATGAACTTTGACTTTGGGGGGAGATTCTGTAGAAGAGCGTGAAAAAAAGTCTGTTACCAAGGTTTGAAGAGGGAATGGTTTCGCCTTGGCCCACTGCCCATTCTCTGCTGTCTTCCTCCTGGGACTCAGCACCCCCCCCCCAGCTCCACACTGCACCCACCGGTAGTTCAGTCCTCTGCCCGTGTTTCATGTTCCGGACCTTTGCCATCCCACTCCCTAAGGCTCTTGCAGTTTTGAATGCAAGGGCCAGAAAAGGAAAGAAGAGAATGAAAGAAAGCTTTAATAGGGAACTTCAGGCCATAGAAAAAGCTTGGAACAAAAAGGGGCATGTGTTTGCATATCCTGAAGTCACAAGTAGTTACAAGTACAAATATAAATCTTCTCCTACAGCATCTACAACTCTGACTGCGCTTTTTTTTTTTTTTTTTTGGCAATTCCAAAAGTAAAATTCAACTGGGCATTTCCCACAGACACTGAGTACAGCATCCCAGATTGGATCACCAAGGAACATTTGCAACAAGGTTATTTCAGGCAACTTAATGACCCAACGGCTCAGCAATCAAATCAATTGCTCAGCACCTGACCTTTAACTAGACAAAAATCTATATCCCTGACAGATCGGGCCTCCCTACACTCTTCTGTCCAGAAAAGAAGAAATGATTAGAGCATGAACCAGTATGCCATGCCAGAACAAACTGCCTTCTAATTTAATAAAATATATAATCACTTTTTCTCGGCCACAAATGCATGAGCACGCCTCTGGATTTTGTTCCAAACATAATCACAACCACACAAGGAACGGCTAGGACTTCTTTCCTTTTTACACCCAAGGTGGCTTACCGAGGAATTGTGGCAGAATATGCATTAATCACATACTTTGCTATAATAATAGTGTTTGTATTACTACTTTTCACAGCAGCAGTTTTCTCCACCGCAAAAGACAAAATATGCTAGTATCACTTGTATCACTGTAACATGTTTCAACGAAGTATTTTCTACCACACAGGTCAGTAGAGATCTTTCAGGTTATCAGATTGCTGACCTTTAAGTGTTTTTGTGTTGTTTTCATCATGTGCATGATAATGGCCATCAGTTGTGTCACTGAAGTAACATTGTATGATAACATTATAAAAGTTTCAGGTGTGCATGATTATAAATCAATGTCTACACATACTACATTAAGTTCACCACGGAAAGCTCAGTTCTTTTTATGACACAGCCGTCCACTTATACCTGATGTACCCACAATCGTCCCCTGTTCCTTTCTGGTAACCACGAGTTGGTCTTCTGGTCTAGAAATTTGGTTTTGGCTTATTTAGTTCATCATTTTTAATTTTCTAGACACTATATCTGAGTGAAGTCACACAGTGTTGGTCTTGCCCCATGTTACTCACCTCACTGCTGTCTAGATCTGGCCATGCTGTTGCCTATGGCAGGATTTCTTCCTTTTTTATAGCTGAGTAGCATTCCATTGTGTGTCTACACCACAGCTACTTTGTTTGTCTGTCAATGGGCTTTTAGTTTGTAATCAGGTCCTGACTGTTGCATGTAGTGTTACCAAAAACATGGGGTGGGGGTACATGTATCTTTTCAAGTTAGTGTTTTTGTATTTTGGGGGGTAAATACACAGAAGTGGGAAAACAGGATTTTCTGGTGTGTTTTCTTTAAGTTTTTGAGAAAGCTCCAGACTGTGATGTGTAACAGCAGCATTGATTTACATCTGAAAATGGCCTTTTTTTCAAAGTTCCTTGTTAAAGTTGGTCACTCCGGGCCCTGGAACCTTTAGCAATAGCTCACAGCTAACATCCTAATTAACCTTGAAATATCCTATGAAGACATGCATTTTCCCCTGCAGTGACAGCCAAATACCATTTCTTTAAAAAACTTCATCCTGTCTCTTTCTCAGAGTATAAACTTATGCTTTGAGAATCGTGTTTCTGACTCTGCCAGCTGCCAGCACCGGTCATTTGCTACAGTTTCCATTCAGGTTCTGTATTTGGAGGGAGAAAAAAAGATACTTCATCTTGCACCAGGCTTGTGTCCTTCATTTACTAATTAGCATTTAAGATGTGCTTCCCATGTGAATGAATAGATGGGCCCATAGAGTTCCTCCTGGTGCTCGGGGTGGAGGTGGGGGGTGGGAGACACTAGGGCTTCTGGAATACTAAGGAAGCCAAAGCCGCCTCTGCAGTTAGGAGCAGAGCATGGCATAGCATTCTTTTTTTTTTTAATATTTATTTATTCATTCATACAGAACTAGGGTACAGGCCAGAGATGCGGAGGGTGAGAGGATTCACCAGAGACAGAGCGGGGAGCAGAACAGGCAGATCGACGAAGTACACTGCTGAGGGGAGCAGCGGGCGGGTCAGGAGAGGTCTGCCTCGCCATGTGGATCTCCTCTGGGGCAGGCGGGGATCGAACTCATGCGGAAGTGGCTTTAGCTTCTTTGTGCAGTGCTTTAACCCACTGCGCCACCAGGGAGGGCCCGGCATAGCATTCTTTAAGTGCTTGCTTGTAGGCAGCCGTTAACAGCATTAAATACCTCAAACTAACATTGTAAAGTTTGGAAACATGCATCACAGAAAAAACAAGGTAATCTGATGAGATTTTATTGCTTGTAGCCCAACCAATCTGCCTCTTCCTGCAACAGTTCAACCTGCTGATTCAAATGTGATGTTGGCTTTCTGAATTGTGTGGTATATTTGCTTGTGCATATTAATATATGAGAATAGAATTATTATCATGTAATGTATTTAATGTTCAGTCAATTGGATTATCCTCTGTTCTAAATCCCTAATTATAATATCTATGGGGGGGCTATTATGGAAAAGTAACAGTAAGTTTTGTTACTAACAAGACATGATTCCATCATTTCAGTTGGAGAAAAATGACTTTTGTGTTCTATTAATTCTGAGGATTTTTGAAATTATTTATAATATTTTTATAATACACTGTAAAAGTAATAGTGTCATTTTCCATTTGCTTTCAACACTGTATCTAATCAACTTGCAGTATGAAGTGGCAGTGCAATCTTGAATGCACGTGGAGACAGACAGTGCCCAAATCTGCCTGCCTATTACTTTCAGTGAAGCTAATAATCAAAAGTGCCTCTTATAGAACGTGCTGCGTATTATAGTGCCAGAGAATCAAGAGCATCTCAAAGAACTGCTCTGCATAAGTGCTCACAAAGGTCAAAATAACTAACAAACCATGGAAATGCTGCCTCGGGCAAGAAAGATTTTTCTGGTCTTTCAGAGGCTCATGAGTACATAGCCCAGAGGTATTATAGGGTCCCTACTATTTCCATCCAATGACAAACCCAATGGAAGTTAATTCAAGAAAGGGGAGAACAGACCTAAGCAATTACAAGAAGTCACTAACCATGATCAGCTCTTTTACATGCATTATATCAGTGAGTTCCAGTCCACTACAGGAATATTAGTCAGTTGAAATAGAGATATAGCTAGTAATAGTGACTTAAAATTGATTTTTTTCCGCATAATGTCCAGCTCAGTGATCAGCCCAGTACGGTGGTTCATTCACAATAGTCCGTGGCCACGACATCATTGCTCAAAGCAGTTGCCCAATTCATGACCCCAGTGGGTGCTCCAGCTTCAGAGAGAACCTCTGCATTCCAGTCAGCAGAGAGGGATTATAGATGAAGATGAGGTCATTTTTTTCTTTACCATTATACTCAGCCTGGGCACATTTCTGTTATGTCCCATGCGTGTAAAGGTAGTGACGTGGCTATTCATAGTTGCACGGAAGGCCTGGGAATGAATCACTCTTCAGGAACCTGTGGCCTACTAAAATTGTTTTATCATTCAATAAGGTGAAAATGACTATTAGTTCCCAAGGAACAGCCCCTGTCAAAGCAACAAATGATCTGCAGAGTTCAAGTGACCATAGAGTTATGGCAAAGGGACCCCCCATTCATGTTTGTACCAAGTATTAAGTGAAATTAGCACAAAAATTATATCTCATAGATACAGGTTCTGTTTTATAATAAAATGTAAAAGTATTTCAAGCTGTTCTTTAATTTTGGACAGAATTCTCTCAAATGTATAACTACTTTGGGTTTGGAAGAGAAAACTGACGCTTAGAGAGGTCAAATGACCTGTCCACTGATTGGACAAGTAGCCAGCGGACGATCTAGTACTCTTACCTCAGTGTGTGTGAACCTGAGCAGATATTTTTTCAACATGTCGTACTTGTTTTTAAACATTTATTTATGCATATGGAACTGAGGTACATACAGGCCAGAGGCTCAGGGGCGGTGAGAGGCTTCACCAGAGACAGAGTGGGGAGCAGAACAGGCAGATCGACGAAGTACACTGCTGAGGGGAGCAGCGGGCGGGTCAGGAGAGGTCTGCCGCACCATGTGGGTCACCTCCAGGGCAGGCGGGAATCGAACTCATGCGGAAGCCGCTTCAGATTCTCAGTGCTGAGCTTTAACCCACTGCGCCACCAAGGAGGGCCCTGTCATACAATTTTTATTTAAGCCGTGCTGGTAGTTTCTCCTAAAGCTCAACACAGATGGTTCGAAACAAACATAATGAACACTGAGCAACTTCATTCCTGCACCATCCTCCCTACTAGGCCAACTAAAAGAATTCTAGGCCATGCTTCTCATACTGGTTCTGAGGAAGTAGGCAGGACGAGGCAAGAGAGACCAATATGACAGCTTTGGTCAGAGCAACAGTCCTAACTGACCATCAAGAGCTCCCCATTACAAGCTAAGTCTGAGCAATTCACAGAGTTTGTAAGGACTAGCAGGACAAGGAAAGCTGGGGAAGCCATCTCCAGGCTAAACATCTTAGCTCGCCCATGGAAGGCCCAATTTTAGGTTCCTTGTTAAACTCAGAGCTGAAAAGTTAGCATTCTATACATTCTATACAGCATTCTAACCATGCTTTGACTCAGCCATGCCTAGGTTTGTCTCTTTGAGCAAGGAGTTAAATTCAATCCATTGGACCCCAAAACATTATTCTGTACTGCTCCTTACTAAGATGTGGGGATGTGGCAGTCTCTAAGCTGTGTTTCAAGAAAGGTGTGTTTTGGCAGCTAGAGAATAGCTAGACTAGAGATTGGGGATTCAAATAAAAAACTGTAGGGATAGAATCATGGTGGTGACAGTTGGGAAGAGGGGGAGTATACAGGATTTGTTACTGACATGGCTGCTATGGAAATAGGTAACTGGTTTGAGTCAGGAGGGCAAGGCAAACAAATAGGTTTCCAGGTGGGAAGATTAGGGAAATTGTAACAAATGAAGTAACGCCCAAAAGGAGAGTGATGATTTTTGCTGTATACCAAGTAAATGGGAGATGCTGAGGGTGGGCACACAATGAGTTCAGTTTTCGATATATTGAAATTGAGGTGTTGTATTGCATTTATAGATTGATAACACATGTATGCACTTTGCTGTTAACATCATAGGAATAATAGCAGTAAAAAATCAGTTGTAAAAATATCATGCTAAATTAGCTTTATAAAATTGAATATAATTACAAATGTTTGATAATCCTAGTCCAGCCTAACTCAGATAGTCATTGCGAAGATTTGAGGAGGTAGATTATGAAGGTGCTTTGTAATCTACAATAGGGTATACAAATGGTAGTTGACATCCTCCAAGGATGTCAACTAGCTCTGTGGTACAGGGACCAGCCGCTGAAGAACTGAGTCAACTCAAATGATAAGGACACGAGATTTATTAACACAGAGGGACTCTGGCTGACAGAACACATTGGATTTCATAACCACCTTACTGGTATAACTTGAAAATGAATCAAATAAGGGCCAAGAAATGTGAACTGAACATATCACTGGATTGCAAAACGATTTTTCTCTTAACCTTCAAAATGTAGCATACCTTCTAAAGTCACACAGGACAGAAGCATTTCATTTACTGTGTCTATTAGGACAAATTTATCTTTGGTCCCTCACTGCCTAGTGCCTCGCGCCACAGGAGTCGCCCCATAATGGTGCTCTTTCTTTTGAAACCTTGGGTAATGAGAATGAACGAGATCTATCCCCTAAAATGGCTTTTGCAGATTTAGAAATCAGGATTGCTTTTGGCTCATTAAAAAGTCTTTGTGAAGGGATTTCCATTGAAAGAAGCATATTTACAATAGTTATGTGAGAAAAGTAATTTGTAAAAATTTTGTTATTCCATAAGTACACGTAATATAGTTCAGGAATATTACACAGAAAATTATTGCATGGGCAGAAGGAGTTAACATACAGTTGAAAGCATATCTCCTAGCTACATAATGAAACAGTAGAAAGTAATCATTATTTAAAAGTGCATGACATAGACAAAATGAATAGGGTCATTTTCATAATGTCTTTGTGGGTTATGAGCCAGATCTTCCTGAAGAATGTGAAAAAATGGAAATGGAAAAGTCACTCAGTTTCCTGACGCTTCTCTTATATGTATGTCACTGCACAATTAGCCAGAGATAATATCCAATTGTTTCTAAACTACCTATATCTTTGCACACTAGAATAAAGCATTTACAGAAATAGCAGTTGCCAATATTGCAAAGGTACTTCCTTTAGAGACCATGTATTGTAAAGCTTCCATCATATGAGAAAACTGAGGCCCAGAGAAAGAATCAACTTGCCAAAGGCCACACATCGGAGGAGAGTGGGGCTGGGGGGGTAAAGCTAACACTGTTTTCAGTACGCCTGTATATTTAGTTTGCACACGGGGTTTCTCCCAAATCCTCTGAAATAAGAAATGTTGGTTCTGTAAAAGTTTTCTTCAACAGAATTCGTACACAGCACAAATCTGTCTTTATGTCTAGCCAGCCCTCCACCTAGCCAATAAGAATGGGCAAATTTGAATTGAATTAAAATAACTAAAAATTAGAAACTGTGCCAGCGGACACAGCTGTCATCAGCTGGTCCTTTGGCCTTGGCACAATGGGTAGGAGACACAGCACGGCGCAGGCACCCAGTGAAATTACCGATGGAATGTGTGAAGCTTGTTTATAGGGCCTATGCCGCTACATTTCACAGTGATTCTTTAAATTCCAGCTTTATTTCTCCTTTTGTAAATCTGCTTGACTCAATATGTTGTTTCAAAGTGTATATTGTTTTCATGATTTATAAAATATCTAAAAGGACAAAGACAGGAAAAGAAAACTAGTTCCTTAGCATTTCTAAAACTGGAGGGTGGCCTGATGGCCATGTTCTACATTATTTATTTTAAGAAAATAACTGTAGAAATTAAATAGGAGAATGACAGTCTCTTCAGAAACATTCTGTAATATGTTCTGGAGAAATGGTATGTGAAGTTCTATTGTCCTCTTAATTTTGAGAGAAATAAATATTTGATTTCCTGGGGATCAGCTTAGTTTAACACCACAAGAACTCAGGACATAATCAACCAATTTGAGAGCTTTGTCTTATAATTTCATAAATGCATTCAACACCCTAGGAGCTGTGAAATCGCATCACTATTACATTATGAGCTGGGATATCTGTCTCCTCACTAAAAGCATAGGGAGGCCTCTAGCTCCAGGGCTTGCTCCCTCTTGCTATTGGATTTACTTCCTGCCCTAGCTTCCTTGCAGGGAATCTGCCCCCACTACCCACCCCCGCCCAAGCTGGGTGTGCGCTCAGCCCTGGTGAAGCGCTCACTCAATCGCTCGCTCGCGCCCTCTGCCGGGAGGTCTGGGGTGCAGTCCGCGGGTCCTCTACAATATTGCCAACTTGCATTGTGAGTTTGTCCCGCTTTGCAATAGGAACTAGAAAATACTAAACGAGAGGTGGCAAGATACGCTCCGTTCCATGGCTTACTTCATAGACCCTTCCCTTAACGTTTGAAATCCCTTCATTTTCTTCCAACACAGGTCTTCGAATTTTGAAATAGGACATTTTATTTTTCACTGTCAGTACAATACTTAATAAATTATGTGAGATATTCACCATCTTGTTCTGAAATAGCCCTTGTGTTAGATGATTTTGTCTCACTATAGGCAGATGTCCATGTTCTGAGCACGTGCAGCGTGGCTCGGCTAAGCTCTGGTGTCCAGCGGGTCAGGTATACTAAGTGCATTTCCAGTTTAGGATAGGTCCAATGTAGATGGGGTTATCCGAATGGGATGCATTGCAAGTCAAGGAAGATCTGTACCGTCTTTCAAGTAGAGTTTTCGATAAAAGTCTCTGTGGAACCTATTCACTAGGGCAAATTGGACATTTATAATAATTTCATACTTATAAAAAACTCATGAGTAAATTTCACATGCTTATAAGAATTGAATCAGTGCACGCTGCTCTCATTTAGTACTTGTGTTTTATACTTTTAAAATGTTTTATAAAAACTGGGCCCTTCCTGGTGGTACAGTGGGTTACAATGCAGCATTGTGAAGCTAGCTGCAGCTGCTTCAGCGTGAGATCCATCCCTGGCCAGGGCAGGGGGTGACCCACATGGTGCAGCAGACTTTCCTGACTCACCCGCTGCTCCCCTCAGCAATGTACTTCATTGATCTGCCTGTTCTGCTCCCCATTCTGTCTCTGGTGAAGCCTCTCACTGCCCCTGCACCTCTGGCCTGTACCCCAGTTCATTATGTATAAACAAATTAAAAAAAAAACACCTTAAAAACTACCTAAAGGGCCTCCCTAGGGTTAAGCATCATTGCTTGATCCCCTGCTCCACAGGGAGTGACCCACATGGTGCAGCAGGCCTCTCCTGTCTCCCCACTGTTCCCTTCAGCAGTGTATTTCAGTAGATCTGCCTGTTCTGCTCCCCACTCTGTCTCTGGTGAATCCTCTCAACACCCCACCTCTGGCCTACACCCTGGCTTTTGTATGCATAAATAAATACATCTTTTAAAAAAATACTATCTAAAGACTAAATTTTAATGTATCCATCTCCCCCTCCCCCCACACCCCCAGAGTTATTTGGAGAAGGGGGAATAAATTCCATTCACTTTTAGAATTATCAAACAAGGGAGAACTTGAGGAGAAATATTTAACAGAATTCTTCTCATTTCTGTTCAAAATACTATCTGGTTATAAATCTCTTGAAAGGGTTTCTGCCAACTTCTTACTACGATTCTAGGGAAGGCATAGAAAGAAAGACAACTAAAACGAACAGTTCTGAAAAGCAGAGTGCATTTCTTAATAACTACAAGGTCAGGTGCAGCTGGATGAAGAAACCCAGTCAGTGGCCCACACACCCTTTCCCCACTGAAATAGGCAAGGCCAAATGACAGCAAAGAGTGGTAGCTTCTAGACTGTTATGTTAAGCCCAGAGCCTGCAAGGATCACTTCCTATTGGAAGATGAATAAAGGAAATAGGATGGAAGCCAAGGATAAACCATTCATGAACAAAAGAAAGAAAACATAATAATCAACATCCAGAGAAAAGAAATGCTACTGAAATGATGTAGTACAGGATCTGAAAACAGTTTAAGGAAATCATTTGGCAACTTTTAAAGATGACAAGAAAACATGGCTCTTTCTCATAGATATATGCTCAAAATCAATAAAAATTGCACTTGATTTACAGTCATCACAAAACTGTTAAATACTTACAGATAAGAGTGTGCAGGGAATATGTGAGGTGAATGATAAACACAGATGAAAGGCTTGAAGAGGCAGACTGTGATACAAACACCAAAACATGGTGATTGTGTTTGGGAGCATAAGGGCAAGAGAGGCCTGTTAGATTTTTCCAGCCAGAGTGAAGGGGAGCCCAGGGTAAAGTTGGGTCTGACTTACACACAGCGAATGTAATCCCACGACAATAAATGCTTCCTCCAGCTCCTGTGGACTGTGTTTATCCACCTCCATTGTCCCCTAAGGTGAACAGAAGAGATAAAGTCGAAATCTCTTTGCAAGGTAGTAATTGTTCCCATTCCAGGGTGGCAACTACAAAAAAATCTATTTTTCCACTGTACCCTGTTATTATTTTTTTTAACCTTACCCTCACCTCAATGCACCACTGCCTCCTACACTTCCAATGCAACACACCACTCTTTCAGCTCATTTCAGCTTGCACTAGCCCTTCAAAAGTTGGGTGCCTGCTCTCGATGGGAGTTTTGCTAATGGAAGAGATGATTAGGAAGAATCAAAGCCTTCCCATCAAATTATTCTTTCTCCCAAACCTCTTTCTTCAGTGTGCTTTTGCTTAGACAGCATTGGTCACCAGGCTGCAATTAATGCTGAACAAAAAGAGGGTTCTTTTATAAAATCAAATTGCAGGGCATCTTTCAAAAACAGTAGCTATGATGACTCCCACATTGGGTTAATAAAAGTAATTTTTCCTAAGAGTTTCATACAATTTAGGGCAATTATTTTCTTCCATCATTTTCATTTACCTGGCTACAAACAACTCAAAATATTCAGGGCTGGTTGCTACTAGGGTGCATTGGGTTGAGTGACTATGATGTAATTACGGGAGCACCTTAGAGCATCCTATTATTTAGCAAACAAAAGTAGAACATGCAACGTCCCACATAATTATGGGTCCATCTTCACTAAAGCACCCTAGTTTGAGTCCCATTGTTTCCTGTCAGTTCAGAATTATGGTCTGTGAAATTGAAAATCAGTTACTGAATTTCAATGTGCTGCCTACCTGTTGCTCCTGCTTGAGAGTTGGTTGTCCTGTATGTTCTTTTATTCCTTTCTGTTTCTCATTGACATAACTTCATAGATTGTGGAGAAGAACACATTATCAGTACAGAGATTTTCCCCATACATGTCTTTTTCACAGATGATTTTTGTGTATTTTAATTGAATGAAAAGACATTATTATAGACTGAATGTTCCGTTCCCTTCCCCCCTCAACCTCATCTGTTGAAACCCTAATTTTTATGGTATTTGGAGTGGCTCAACTGTGAGCTAATTATGATATCAGGGTGGAGCTGAATGGGATTCATGTCCTGATAAGGACTGGAGAGCTGGTACTCTCTGTCCTCCATGTAATGGTGCATGAAGTTCATGGTCTGTAGCCTGGAAGAGGGAGCTCACAAGAACCTTACCAGGAGGGCACTGAGCTAAGGCTTCCAGTCTCTAGAAATATGAGAAATAAATTCCTGTTGCTTACAAGCCACCCAATCTACCGTATTTTGTTATATCTGTCTATGCTTTGTAGATAAATATTTTTAAGGAATGCAACTCCAACATCCCATGTTCCACTTACTCTCATTACCCTTCAGAGTGAGCCCAGACTCTTCCACCTGCAATTCAAGAAAATTTACAACCAAACTTGAATGGCACAGACCCAGTTCATCACCACTAACAACTCAAGCCCTAAACGTCAGTCAAGTAAAAACCATTCCTAGTCTCTGTGACAGCATCAGCCCAAGTGTCCTGTAGAAAATAATGATAGAATGTAGACCTCATAGAAAAGCTGCTAACTTCAGGGACTGGTGTATCTACCGAAACAGACAGATGCTGATAAGAACCGTATCCACAGAAGAAGGGAGGTGGTAGTCTTAGGAAGTCGGTTCTTGTTTCTGTGGACTTTACCCTGAGATCAAGTATAGTTGGCTGTTTGGTGCACAGCATTGAGGAGCCACTCACAGACAGACTGGGTTTTCTGCCCAGATCATTCAGAGAATGGAAAACATGGGAACCATGGTTCCTGGAAAGTGTGTGGGTTCTGAACAGGGAAAGAGGCAGAGCAGGCACACCCAAATTCTGTCTACATACACCTCTGACTTAGCCCTCAGCCAAGCATGCATTGGGTAGAAGCAGAAGGCTTAGGCAAGCACAAAAGATTGACGTGCCGAGATATAATAAGTACTGTTGTGTACATGGTGAAAAAGAAAGAGTTAAGCTATCGGCTTACCTTAGCAACTTGGGAGATGACGTGAGTGTCACGCTCTGGGCTAAGCATGAGCATTAGCTCACACACAGAAAACGTTTGGCCAAATCCAACATCCTTTCATGATACAAATGTCTTAGCGACTTAGTAAAAAGAAGGGAACTTTTTTCAATGTGACAAAGGGCATTTGTGAAAAATTCACATATACTCACCAGTGAAAGGCTAAATTCCTGAAGATTTGTACAGTACAAGGGTGTCCACTTTCATCATTTTATTCAGCATGGCATGGATAAGAAATAGAAATGAAGGCATCAAAGCTGGCAAGGAAGGAGTAAATCTTTGCTCATAGATGACATGACCATATCTATAAACAGTTCTTTAAAACTCAGCCACAAAGAAACTATTGGAGCAAATAAATGATGGCAGCAAAATTGCAGGGTCCAAAGTCAATACCGAAAAACCGGTTGAGGGGCAGTAAGTGACTGATAAATGGATTTAGGGTTTCATTTTGAGGCGATGAAATGTCCTGGAATGAGGCAATATTGGTGGTTGTATAATATTCTGGCTATACTAAACATCACTGAGTTGTACACTCTAAAATGGTTGAAATTGTACACTCTATGTCATATGTATATTACCAGAGTAAAATAAAAGCCAATTCTTCTGATACCTAGCTATGTATTTAAATACCAGCTTAAACACTTACTAGCTGTGTGATTTTAGGCAAGTTACTACCCAATCTAAGTCTCACCCTCTACAACTTCAAAAACAGTGATACCAGTACTAATCATGTTTTTTTAAAAAAAGATTTATTTATTTATGCATACAGAACTGGGGTACAGGCCAGAGGTGTAGGGGCAGTGAAAGGATTCACCAGAGACAGAGTGGGGAGCAGAACAGGCAGATGGATGAAGTACACTGCTGAGGGGAGCAGCGGGTGGGCC
>NW_004567120.1:36329606-36381072 GCF_000260355.1 Condylura cristata
GTTGCTAGTTGTTTGAAGATGTGCCATTCTCACTGGGGTGAGGTGGTATCTCATTGTGGTTTTAATTTGCATCTCCCTTATTACCAGTGATGTTGAACATTTTTTCATATGCCTGTTGGCCATCTGCATTTCCTGAGGTCGATATTTTATCAGTCATTTTAAACCAAAAGAAAGAAGCTAAGGATTCAATTGTTCCAGGACTGCAACTAGAATCTCTTTCATGTCCACTTTTAAACAAAGATTCCCCTTTCAACCTGTGTGAACAAGGAGGGGCTATGGATGGAGCAAGAGAAAAGGCTTTCATGAAAACTTCATGGAAGAAAAAAAAAAGCAGAACAGTGGTACAAATTCACTTTTAAATATGTTTCAAGTTAGGGGATTTTTTGTTATCTCTAAGAAAATGGCCATGATTTCTGCAGGCTTTATAAATCAACCTGGCTTTCCAATTCTTTCATTTAAAGAAACAAAATGAAGAATATAAAGTAATTTGCTGCCATTTCTAATGTTGAATCAGTAGAGAAAATTAGCAGCATATCTCTTATGAATTCTATCTACCAGTCATTATTATTTCTTCATGTAACCTAATTTTTTCCAACATCATCTTTGTTCAAGGTCGTTGAATTTCATGATTATATTTTCAGAATTGATGTTGCTGTACTAAGCACTATTATTTTACAAATTAATTCAAATATAGCCTAGATTTACAATCAAATTCACCTTCACATTCCAATTTGTTTTGAAAATTATTCAGTCAACAAGATATTTTATTGTAATCCATCAGCAGTGATCTGGGTATTAATTGACTAATTAAAATAACAATCTGAAAGCCCTTAGAGAAAACTGAACTTTATCTGAACCCAAAGGCAGAAGGCTCTTGAGTTACCATGTAATCTACTTTGCATCTCTAAACAGAAGAGAAGACTTAAATAATTGCGGTTTAGAGCAGTAACATTTAACAAGGTACAAACTGAACCCTAGGATGCTGTGGGTGAAGGAGATGGCTACAATCTCAGGGGGCACCCAACACCATTCACAAACAGCTTCCTTAGTTACGAGTCCTGAAATTCTGCTAACAGAGAATTTCTCTTTTCGTTGAAGGCTTTAGAACCTTTGGAAATATTAATCCTTCTGAAAGACATCATGATTTAATTTTCTTCCATGAAGAAAATTCTCTGACAGCTGAACTAACAACTCCATCCTCTGCTATACATAGCACTGTTTTTCCCCCTAAAGTGTAAATTTAGGGTGTCCAACTTGATAATTTGAGTTATGCATATATTCAGAAATGATTACCACGATATAGTCAGTTAATATATCCATCACCTCACGTGCATACATCTTGTGTGTGGTGAGAACTTTCACAGCTATTCTCTTTAAGCTTAATCATTCTAATGGTGTTAAGCATATACTTTCCTGAGAGCAAGGCTGATAAAGAGATGTGGAAAAATTTGAGCCCACGGACATCCAAGTAAAGGATATAAGGTCCAGGAATTACACTGGAGACCAGCCATGCCAGAGAGAAGCCTAAATTTCACTTGCAAACAAGCTTTCTTTCAAAAGAATTAACCAGTCCTCAAGTCACAGGACGATTTTAATTTTGAGTCAAACCTGCTGCTAAGGGTTTGCCTTGAGCATGGCAGGAGGAGGATCTAACTCACAATGAGCACCTAATGTGTATCAATTGTGGTGTTGGTGACACATTTTGAGATTTCAAGGGAGCAGCTTTCACCGAGGCTCACACAGCAGGAGAGGGGAGTGTCCAGGGCCAGGCCGCACTGGAGATCATTAGGCCTCCTGCTTTTATGTAGGGAGCAGAAGCAATTTGGGGCCCAGGGTGTCTGGGCCTGCGCGGAAGAGCCACGCGCTTCCTCAGCCCTAAGTGTCTCCTCAGCGTGTTGGGTATCCACACGGGACAGGTGTTGCAGCAGGCCAGTAAGGCCTCGGTCCCTTTTAGGTCAGCCTCTAACACCCGAGTCAGCCTGGTCAGCGGAATGAGGCTGGTTTGGAGCCACCGCCTGAAGACAGGGCGTTCAGCGGGAGGAGGGCCTGTTTCTCCCTGGTCAATTCCCACTATCCTGGGGGACATGAACAGGAGGGTTAAGCAAGAGGGTCTAGGTCTTAGAGGCCCTGTAACCATGGTGAGTACTTGGTTGTACAAATGATGTCCCCAGAGGCCAAATGGAGGAAGGCCTAGCTAGGTGGCTACTGAAATAACCCCTGCAAAAACAAATCACAGGCCCATCAACAGATGACTGGAGAAAGAAACTATGCCTTTTGGGACCAAATGCATCGAACTGAGGTGATTATGTTAAGTGAAATAAGTCAGAAAGTGAAAGACAGATGAATGGTTTCACTTAGCTGTCGAATATAAGTAACCAAAAATCAGACACTGGCAAAAACAAATCATGGACTTGTCATCAGAGGAAAAAGGGGGACGGAAGTAGAAAGGGCTCTGGCATGGGCAATTTGGTGAAGGCTGAGTGGAACATGTCTACATGGTGGAGTAAGCTTGTAACCCCAAATAAAATTAATAGTAAGAAATTATTTCAAAAAGACCCCAACAGCAATAACCCACATTAAAAATGATGTCTAAACTATGGGACAGGTAGAAGGAAATGATTGATTTTATTTTGATCTAACTATATATTCAGAGATGAAAAAAGGAGACGGTGGTGATGGCTGGGTTTGGTTTGAAAGACGAAGTAAGAAAAGCTGGCAACATTAATACTGTGTGACTCAGATCATTGTGTGTGATGGAGAAGTAGAGAATTCAGGAGGGAAAAGGTTTGGTTTCAGTTACCTATAGGATATCCAGTTGGTGGAGGGAGTTTAGAAATGATGTGTTGAGATACAAGTAAAACCTGGGAAATAGATCATTTGTAGGAAAGGTGATAAATAAGACAAGGAGATGTGACCCAATCCTGAGGAAACTTGAAGACACAAAGAAGGGATTCCGTGAAACTGGGAAAGAGCATAGCATGATATTGTGAATCACCACGCCAGTTCTTCAGCTCACGCCCACAGAGTCAAATGCTGAGCCACAAGAAAAGCCTTTACAGAGAGTTTAGTTGAGCTGGCCATCAAGGGAGTGGGTGGGGTAGGCACCCCAAAACAACTGGCTCCCCAAATGGCACCAGTGTGGGATTTTATAAGGGGCCAAAGAATGTGAGGGAAGTCAGGGCTTCCTGCTTCCAGGTCTGAGATGCCACATAGGAGAGGCGGCAAGAGTCGTGGCATCTGACTTTCCCAGCGCCAGCGGGGTGTCTTCTCAGGGGTGACCACCATCAACCCCAGAGGGCCACAGGGAATTTTGTTAGGGATGTAAGTCAGTTTTCCAAATTCCCAGAAATGCAAGTGAAGTCAGTAAATGCTTAGTCACGAGGATGTTTGGTGAGAGAGAGAACAAAGGATAGGTAGAGTTTAATTCCTCCTATTTCTAATTTTTACTCTAGGGGAATGTCTTTGTTGTAAAATGGAGGGTTCTGGCTGCAATATGAGGAATACATGAAGAGAGGAATACCATGTAAGCTCAAGGAAGAGCTTTTCAGGAAAGGAATAATATTTGAAAGAACATTATCAGTAGGGCAACTGGAAAGGAAGCCAGATTTCAATATATTAAATAATATTACTGTAAATTAAATGTGAAAAGTGGAATGATGCTTTCTAGGAGCTTGGCTAAAAGAGTAGGGTAGTTGCTAGAGAGAGGATGTTGCGTCAAACTTTTAAATTTGTTTGTAGGTTTTAGTTTAAGAGTGGGAAAATAGGCATTTTTAAAGAAGCACACAGCAAAGTTGAATATACAGAGGAAGAAAGTAATTTCTACTGACTAGAGAAGTGGAGGAAATGCAACTGAAGTGTTGGGTCCTTTGCCTGGACAGACCTCCCCACCTCCCCCACAGAATCATATGCACACTGTTGTGTGGAAACAAAGAATGAGCCATGGATCCTGCCTTGTGTTTGCTACCTTGTGTTCTTTGACCCCCATGTTATTGTCGCATGTTATTGATGCACTTGCTGAGAGCTTCCGCCTACCCCCAGCCCCAGGCTCCATGCTGAAGGGTATAAATAGGGAAGGAGAGAAAAATAAAGGGTGCCTTTGCTTGCTGACCAAGAAGTGTGTGCTTTAATCCTGACGTCCTTCGCTCAAACCATCTCTGCTGTCGTGCTGGCACGGCACTGAAGGTATGCCATATATGTTGCATGCCATATCTTACTCTGAATAAGTCTGAAGTTGGAACATATATTTTTCCCCGTTAAAAATGAGAGAACATTAAAATCTATATATTTTTGAAATGCTGCCTGAAAGTGTGATTGCTACCACAGTCTACAATATGTAATGGGCATCTTTTGTTTTGATTGCCAGAAATGAGAATTTCTCTCTTTCAGAGGTGCATATATGTATGTTGGCTCCCTTTGATTTTTTTTTTTTTTGCTCAAAACATTTCTTCACACCGTTTGAAATTTCCTTATTAATTCATGTGCCACTATTCTAAGCCCACAGTATTTCTGTCCAAACCAGATGACAGGTGAGGGATCTACTCTGCCCCCTAAATCCTGTCATTTGGTCAGCCTAAGGATGGATTCAAACAATGCTAAAGAATGTGAGGAAGAATAATTTCTGTTGATCTGCTTTTTCCAGCAGTTTTCTTTCTCCTTATAGTTCAGTGGGACTCATATAAAACAAAGAAGGAAGAATAAGTGTCTCATATTGTAACAGGTACAGGTTTCATGGACTCCGCCCCCACTCCAGATACTGAAACTACTAATCCCATCAATACCAAGGAGAAACACGCTGGGATGTGAGGGCGGAGTCCATGAAACCTGTATGTGGCAACCCAATTCACATTGGGGTGCCTGTAACAATTTCTGCATACTTTTTTGAAAGAGTAGCATTTCTGTAGACCTCTCTTTCCAACCTTTTACCAGCTTTCTGGAAGAGAAAAAAGAAAATGACAGATTCATGTGTCAAACACAGAAAATAAAAATGGTTCTGATTAGAGTGCCACAGTCATAAGAATTGCTAAGATTTTTCACATGATTACAGAATGTCAGGCCCTCTTCTGAGAGTTTTATACGTGTTAATTCATTGAATCCTCATGCTCACTCTTGAGTAGGGCTAGCATTATTCCTATCTTATGGAAAGACAAAATGGCTCCAGCTCCTTGTCGCTCTGTTACTTTATCTTGTCAGCTCTGTTGTTAGGTGCAGACCTGTCAAGGATTGTTGTCTTCTTGAAGAATTGACCCCTTGTCATTAGGTAGTGCTCCTCTTTGCCTCTGAGAACTTTGCTTTTCCTGAAATTAACACAGCTGTGCTTGCCTTCTTTTCAATAGTGTTAGCATGGTTTTCTCCCTTCACCCCTTTACTTTTAATCTATAGGCATCTTTATATTAAAAAATGGAATTCACATAGAAAACGTTTAGCCAAGGCTTCTCTTTTGATCTACTGTGACACTTTAACAATACACTAAATACACTTTAGTGGTGTGTTTAGACCATCGGTGTCTTAGAGTGATTACTAATATAGTTGGATTAATGTGTATTGTACTCATTAATGATTTCTGTTTAAGGGTTGGCAACTGCTTGTAGCTCTGGCATGACACAGCAGATGTGGCGTGTGTCCCACTCTGGAGCAGCATGCTCTGGGGTACCACGTTCCCTGAAATAACCTTGGTTTGAGTTGTGGTTCTTTTGTGTCCTAGCTCTGTGACCTTGGCCTCTGTTTTTGTTCGTATCTGTAAAATTAGGTTAACCACCACCATACCTGTTTGTTTACGCTGGATTTAGTATTTAGCCTCCCAGTTCTCCAGTTTGAATCATATTTTAGAGGAGACTTTTGTACAAAGGTAGTTTGATAAGGTCTAGATCATAACAATATTCCACGGCTTAAAGACCCAAGAGAATGCCCAGGAATTGGGGGAATTGTGTTGTATTCATTGCGGTGGTTTGAAATTTCTTGGAAGCAAAAGTTGCTGATGGCAGAGGAGTGAGAAAGTACACCTCCCTTTGGACTTATGTGTGATCTGAGGGGAGCTGTGAGCCCCAGAGTTTGGGGAAGGCTTTCATTATTTTAAAAGCAAATATGACTTAAACGTTCTATCTCACCATATACGTGCTTTCGTTTTAATAGAAAAATGCAATTCCACTTCAAACCTTCCGGTTGATATAACATTCTAAGGAATGACTCCATGCTTATTTTTAAGGTTCCTATTAAGACAGACAACCGTGAGAGAGGCTTTTTATTTTTTTA
The DNA here is from genome assembly GCF_000260355.1 of Condylura cristata. NCBI lineage: Eukaryota > Metazoa > Chordata > Mammalia > Eulipotyphla > Talpidae > Condylura > Condylura cristata. Next base: position 36,335,856 of record NW_004567120.1, read on the forward strand.
ATAGTACAGTACATGAAACAAGTGTTACATGTAAAGAAGCAGAAAAAGCAGGATCCAGGATCCACATTCAAGAATGTTTTCTTTTTTTCCTTTAAGATTTATTTATTTATGCATACAGAACTGGGGGACAGGCCAGAGGTGCATAGGCAGTGAGAGGATTCACCAGAGACAGAGTGGGGAGCAGAACAGGCAGATTGACAAACTATACTGCTGAGGGGAGCAGCAGGCAAGACAGGAGAGTCTGCTGCACCATGTGGATCACTTCCGGGGCAGGGGCTCGAACTCGCATTGAAGCAGCTGTAGCCAGCTTGCAGTGCTGTGCTTTAACCCACTGAGCTACCAGGGAGGGCCTCAAGAATGTTTTTTTTTTTTTTTTAATTTTTTTTCTTGAGAAGCTTGTTTTTAATGTGTCACCTTGACGAGCTGATGCAGAGAAGCAAAAGGCTATGTGACATTGCCCTTGGCTGGATTCTAAGAATGCTTAGAAGGTGCTAGGCCACGCTCATTCATTGTAGCATGTCCTCTGAGCATCTAAAACACTCCTTCCTTTGCCCTTAGTAGGATAAGGAGGAAGCAGTGCCAGTGGGTATTGCCATTGTGAGAATGCCACATGTTGTGTCAAACCCAGCTTTATGATCTGAAAAATCTTCATCTCTTGCAAGCTAGGCCTTAAGTGCGTGAACTTAGACGTTCCATGTGAAGGCCTGTTGTCAGCTGTGCTGGGAATAATGGGCGGAGTTTTCCCTCTTTGCCCCTTCAGTCCCCCATTCCCACTCACTGCTCGAGTGACTGGACCACACAGAGTGGCAAGGCTCTGTCCCAGTCTCAGGGACCAACATAGGAATGCAGACTTTCAGCACACAGAATGCCTCTGCTCGCCCATTATGGCTCGCCCAGCTGGCACTCCCAAAGGACCTCGACAGAGGCCATGAAACCACCCTACAGTGTAAAGCAAGCCACTTGTGCCACCTTCCCAGGCCCAGGGCAAAGCAGGCCCCAGAGAGGCATCTGGACTGCAGATGGCAGCTGACTTTGTAAGTGAGCATTTCCCCACGAGTGGCGCTAATGCCTCAGCGTCCGGGAGACCTGTACTCCGAATCTAATAAAGGCGAACTCTGGGGGAAGCTTTGTCTTCATGAGTGGGGCACAGAATTTTTTTCTTGCCCTCCCTCTTTCAAGTTCCCAAGACAGCAAGTAACTGCCAGGCCCTGGAGCTGGCTGGCTGGGAGTGTTCTGCATGCCCACTAGCATGCGTTCCTGCACACAGCTAATGGAGGCAGGTGTGTTGGTCTCTGTGGCAACCAGCCATCTGTTGGGCACATTTTTAGAGGTGGTTTGAGGAGGCGGCGACTCGATGGTTGATCATCTTGCTGACTGGCGTGCTGGCTTCTGCTATTTGGCTGAGCCTGAGGGACTGTCCCTCCTGCGGGAGTAAGCTTGCTGTCGAGGACTCACTTGGAGTCATTGTTTCCTCAGTCTGTCAGCATGCTCACCTGAGGCCTGGTTTTTCTGGGAACTTTATGCCTTTAACTTTATGTATTAGTGGTATTTTTTCAGAAAGAATGTGGTGATAATCTGCCCCTTACCCATCACTTAATTGCTAATGCCAATTGGCTAAACTTGCCCCAGATTTGTTAGTTTATTGGGATTTTGAAATAATCACTTCTGGATTTATTATTACTGCTGCCCTCTCTGTTATCAGAATCACTACTCTCTACTTTTATCATAACTGACTCCGTAATCCTGTCTTTGATTTGTTTGGTCTTGTTATATTGTAATTGAATTTATTACCAACTAAAATGTACAGGGCTTAGTAATTCGGAGCTCTTCTCATTCAGTACATGGACTCAATATTAAGTGGAAATTATAGATCAGAAAATGTTGACTAAGAGGAGTGAAAGGCATTTGGGTTAGCTAATAAAAATAAAGTGACTTAAATTAGTAAACTGAAGACAAACCATTTAGATCTGACTTGAGGTGAGAGACCTTCCAGGGAGAGAGACAAACATATAAAGTAAAAGAGCAGAGGGGTGGCTTGAGTTTTTTCTGATGGTAAAGATGCTGTCAAGCAGAGTAAGAATTGGAACTGATGACATTCAATGTCTTACTTAAAGCTACACTCTCCATAGTCTTCTCTCAGTTATTTTAGCACTAAAGCATAGCATTAAAATAAGAAACTACCAGTAAATAAACAGGAAGTGGGGCTGGAATGACCTATCCTAGGAAGTTAAGGAGTGTTGGAGAGGTGTGTGGCCCAGGGTAATGATATCACGAAGGGAGGCTTTATGGTATCTCCATTTACATTATCATCCTAAGACTGGAAATCAGACATGGGGGCTTTCTGGTTACCATTCACAATCAATGGTTTCACCATTGTGACATATCTCTCCTGGTTATCCAAAAATGCTTTGCAAATCTATCCAAGTCCCCATTTTTATTTTTAAAAAATTTTATTTTATTTATTTATGTATACAGAACCGGGGTACAGGCCAGAGGTGCAGGGGCAGTGAGAGGATTCACCAGAGACAGAGTGGGGAGCAGAACAGGCAGATTGACTGAAACATACTGCTGAGGGGAGCAGCGAGGAGACAGGACAGGTTTGCCATGCCATGTGGGTCACCTCTTTGTCTAGGGATCGAACTTGTGCTGCAGAGGCTGCTGCTAGCATCACAGAGTTGTGCTTCAACCTGTTGTGCCACTCTGGAGGGCCCCCAAGTCCCTATTTTAATGCCAGTTCCAAAACTCTGAACTACAAAGTTTTCAGTGATCTAGAAGACACATATCTAAGAAATCCTAATGTGAAGTATTTATAAAATACATAAAGTACTACTTAGAGAATTGCACTAAAATGTATATGACTGAAAAAAATAGAAATGGCAGAGGGATTGAATAGACATTTTCCCAAAGAGCGTATGCAGGGAACCAGCAGGACAGGTACAGGAGAAGGCACTTGACATGGCTAGCAGGGAAAAACAAATCAAAACTTGGGTGAAATATCCCCTGATACCTGTTAGGATGGCTGTCATCCAAAGGAAATGCCAAGTATGGCTAAGGTTCTGGAGACACGAGAGCTCTAGTGCGCTGTGGGTATGAATGTAAATTGATACAGTCACTAGAAAACAGGATGGAGATCCCTCAAATAATGCAAAGTACCATTAGCACATGGTCCCTTTCTGGGTGGTATTCAAAGGAATTGAAAACAGGATCTAGAGAAGATGTCAGCAAACCAATGCCTGTTGCAGGATTCTTCACGCTTGCCAAGAAAGGGGAACAGCCTCAGTGTCTATGGACAGATAACTGGATAAGGCAGATGTGGAAATCTGCTTGGTGCAATGTCATCCTGCTATAAAAAGGACACCCTGCCATTGCAACAATGTGCATGAAACCTGAGGGCATTATGCTAGGTGAAATAAATCAGAGAAAGACAAAGACTTCTTTATATGATCTCATTTGTATGTGGAACTGAAAGATGCCAAACTGAAAGTAACAGGAAGTAGAATGGTTACCAGCACCCGGGGAGTTATGGGATATTGGTCAATGAAATTAGCAAGTTCTGGGAATCCAATGTATAGCCTGGGCTTTATAGCTAATCATATCGCAGTATATACTTCTAAAGAGTAAGTCTTAAATGTTTCTCACCGCAAAAAGAAATGGTAATTATGTGAGAGGATGGTCATGTTAGCGAATGTGACTGTGGAAGTCTTTTTGCTCTTTGTCAGTGTATCACATCAATGCATTGTGAGGCTTAAACTTGCACAGTGTTCTATGACAATGATACTTCAATAACGCTGAAAAAATACACTAATAAAAAGACTAGGTGAATCTTAGAAGAGGAATGTTGTCATATGAGACCTCAGACTGGAGAAAGTGCTAGATGTCTAAATGTTGTTTGTACTCCGGATTCCCCCAGACTGGGTGACATAGCCAACAGTGTATATATTTTAAATGTGATGTCCCAGGCCGAGTGATGATGACAAGGTAATCTCTCTGATGGAAGAGGAAGAGAACCCTACCGTCTTTGTCCCTGAATTTATTCCATGAGTAAAAAAGGCAATACCTGTATTAAAGTACGTTGGGTGCCCTGCATCACTTAACCTCAAGGAAAAAATCTATTCTGTTCGTAATGGTTTATTGGAGTAAAGACTCCTGGCTGACTGGGAGAATAACTTTCAAATAATTATGTAGCGGAGAGGTGAAAGTTCTTACCTACCTTAATCAAAAAGAAAGTTTAGAGATGGTGGTGGGATGTCATTTTTGGAGTTTTGTTTGAGCAATTGACTAAGTCCAGTGAAATCATGGCTATATTTAGGTACAGATTTTCCAGCTTCACTGTGCTAGTACTTGACACGTGAGAGAGCTCAAGAGGAAAGAAATGAGAAGGAAAGAACTTGCTGTATGTGAGGCCCATAACTCTCGCATGAACAGATCTCTGTTCCTGTTTTGTGACCTTGTTTATTGTATCAGATAAACTTAGTGACAGAGATATTTCACTTGAGAATAATGTTTCACAACATGTGGCTCTTCTGGCACACTTCAGTGATTCTGCCTTGTACTTACATAATCACACTTTTATGCTGATTGGGTCTCTAAATTTAATACTCAGGATGTACATGTTGTTACCTTTCTGGCATATTTTATTAAGAATCAGTTATACTGTGCTGATTCCATTTCATATTTCATAGATCCAGCTGCAGAGTTGATGATGAAGCTACGTAACTTATTAGCTGAGCTAAGTGAATAAACAAGCATTTAATCGATAATGGGTTACATTTTTAAATGGAACCAGTGTAATACTGTAATAATCAAAAAATATGTATCAAACAAATTTATGTTCTTAGTTTATCCTAACCAGTGAGTAAGTGCTATTTAGCTTGGTGTTTGGTAGAAATCGATAATTGTGAACTTAAAGATAAATACCAGAATTTTCCTTTGCAATTTTTGTTATTTGCCCTTTCCCTCTTTTACCAACCCCCAACTCCCTCCAAAAAATAGTCTCCAGAAATCAAAAGCTGTCTTCTTTTAACAGAGAAGTTCTGCTTACCAGATGGGTAACAGAACAATCTCCTCCAAGTTTATCCAACCATGAATTTGTCAAACATAGTAGCTGGGGACCTTCTAGAAAACCATGATTGACAGAGATTCCGGGATGTATGCATCCTGGTTTGCCCTGTTGCATGCCAGTGCCACTGGCTGATTGGTTTCTGACTGAGAGGGTCAGTTTTGCATGGTTCAGAAATAGTTTCTTCACTACAAATATTGATGCAGCCAGTGTTCAAAGTATCACCTCAAAAATCTCATGATTGGCTTGAAGATGGTTTCAAGTCCTGGTATCTAGTTCAACAACTCTCAATGAATAACCTGTATGTGCCGAAAATAATTTTACATTCCGGAGACAGGGTTAGGTCCTGGCACCTGTCTCCCAGGACCTTGCAATTTAACAGATTATTTAGGAGGGCAGGTGAATCCTCGCGTAGGTAACTAGAAGGCTGGGTGATGACCACTAGAATAGAAGCTGGGGTAATAGAAAGCAGGGAAAGGGGCATTCACATGGCAGGAGCAGAACTTGAGTGGCCTTGAAGGACAGGGAGGATGCTGACATGGGGTGGACTGAAGACTCTTCCAGGCACAGTGGTATTTTCCCATTTGTTGGACTGTGAAGTCTTTCCACTGAAACCAGAAAAAAAAAAACTTTTTGTCAAGGTTAACTGTTGTCCATTTAGAGTTGTTTCCATTTTTTCACTTCCACGAAAAGTAAGTTGACTGCTGCTAGAAATCATAGTTTTGACATATCACTGTTTTCGGATGGTGCCTGGAGGGCATCGCTGGCCGAATTGTGTGCTTGAATAACTGACTGGGAACTGGCCCCCAGCCTGCAGACAAGAACAGAATAAATGAAGCAGATGTTTTACTGACTTCTGCTCTTTTGAATCTGCTACGTGCAGAAGGGAGATGTTGTTTGCCTCAAATTATTTAAGTACAGCATTTGTCACTTCTGTAATTCACTTACCACCACCAGATATGCAATTACTTTAACTGCGAGCCAGTTATATCTTAGTCAGTTCCACTGTCTAAAAATATGTTGGCTTTTATTTGAAGAGCTAAGATTGAAACTGTCACTTGGGACGTCTCCAAAACTTTGCTAATTGTACACTTGAAGTAGAGCAATAGTTGAATTAATTTTCCTCTTGAATTTTAAGAAAAATGGTTACTTATGTTTTCTTTTTCATTTATAATGATCGTTTTAGAATATTTCTCAAGAATGAAAATTGGGACTTGGTTGGTCTGAGAGTCTATACAGTTTGTTCTGCTGTTGGGCCTTGACTTAGAATTTTGGTTGATCTAAATGTGTTTCTTCTTGGCGACTTTTTGGAGGATTTGATCAAGTTCAGCTTCTACCGTAAGACTCAAGAGCCAGCATTGTGTTGACTTCCTGAAGGCAGTGAGATTCAGAAAACATTAAAAGCCCTTCAATGAATTAACTTTTGTATACTAAATGTGACCCTGAAATATTGTAGCCAAGATTCATGACTGAATAGAAACTTCCAGTGAACAGTTTTATTCACTCACCTTGGAGGTAGGCAGTTTCCCTGGTCTAGGTTCAGTTTGTGTGATGCGTACTCAGAGTAGGTTAAAAAGCAGAGATGATGAGAAGGGAGTTGATCTGCTCTCATCCCAAATATAGGATGATTCTGACGACTCGGGATGAAGGGCCTGGAATTCTTAGCCATGTGGGTGGTTTTCCAGCACAAATGACCTGTATGTTTTTCTATGTTGTTCATTTCAATGACCTGACCCTGTTTTCTTTGCAACTGAATGTGGGTGTATTCTGCATCCTAAGTGGGGAAACTGGTGCAAAAGCTTAGCAATGCACAGACTGAAGATGAATTCTGTGCTTACCTTTTATTTTATCTTGTCACACTTTTTCTAAACCTCAGGCCTTTCTTGCTTCAAAGGATATTAATAGGATATTCCCACTATTATTTCTCTTTCTCTTTTTTTGCCTCATCAACTCTTTGTCACCCTGCAGAACTTACCTCCAAATGTCACATCCTCAGGGAAATCTTCTATGATACCCAGAGTACCCAGGGGAAGTTAGCCACACCTGGTATGATTGAGAGCACTTTGGCTTTCCTTGTAGCAGTGAGTGAAAAATGTGTGTGTTTTTAAAAAGATTTATTTATTTATGCATACAGAACTGGGGTACATTCCAGAGGCACAGGGGCAGTGAGAGGCTTCACCAGAGACAGAGTTGGGAGCAGAACAGGCAGATCATCAAAGTATACTGCTGAGGGGAGCAGCGGGTGGGTCAGGAAAGGTCTGCCTCGCCATGTGAATCACCTCTGGGGCCGGGGATCGAATTCATGCTGAAATGGCTTCAGCTTCTTAGCTGCACTTTAACCCACTGTGCTACAAGGGAGGGCCCCCCAAATGTGGTTATTTTAAAGGCATTCCTCTTCAATTTAAACTTCTTGAATGCAGGAAATGTGCCAGTCTTGGACCTTGCTACAAGGCCCCAGCTCCAGCATCATGGTTTACACATGCAGACCCCTCAGTATTTATTTGTTGAAAGAAGAATGCAGATTGAAAGTTGAAAACATACATACAGGAACTCAGATATCAATCTCTTTGTTGCAGAAGTTTTATTTCAAGATTTACTTTCATTGTTTTTCTTGATACTGGGAAAGGGTTAATAGCCTTAAGGCAGGTGACACAGTTGTTTACTGAAAGTGGATAATGTTAGTGGTTTTGGAGTTTGGAATTGAATCCTGTCTCTTTTTTTGAGCTGAGTGATAGTAGAAATACACTTCATATCCCTTTACTTCCACTTTCTAAAACTCCGTTTTCTAAGGTGGGACAAGGTGTCATAGCTACATTGCCCTTACACAGGGGCAGTCATGTGGATGGTTGTGAGCTGCTTAACAACAGGGATACATTCTGAGAACTGCATCATTATGTGATCTCCTCATTTTGCAAACATCATGTGTGTACATACACCAGCCTACATGGTCCGACCTATTACACACTGTGACTCTATGGTATTGGCCATTGTAATCATTGTTGTACACATGGTCCCTTCCTTGACCAAAAGGTTATTATGCCATGTGTGACTATTGTGTTAGCACAGAGTCATAGTGTGATCTCAGGGAATCCTAATTAACTTCCTTTCCACCATCTTCCTTTCTTCCCAAAGCATGTTCTCTTGTGAGACAAGTTAAATGAAGATTCATATTTTCCCCCAGTCTTTTAAAGAGCACAAGGAGACATCTACATGCATCACTTTTCAAATCAGAAAAATATTTGTACTGACTGAATGGTGGTCTGTTTACCACGAAGACTTGGAACTAATTAATTTCTTTTGAGAACAATCAAGTGCAAAAATGATGGATCACATTGAGCCACCTCATCAAGAATTGACAAGGGGAAGCAAAATACGGGGAAATCAATCTCACATCTTATTTACAGCTTTGCTGAATAAAGGAGGCCATTTTTAGATTTCTGCTCAAATAAGATTTCATGATCTTTGAAAAGAATATTGGCTCTATAAGCGGTTATTAATTCCACAAGTAACTACTGAGCACCTACTATGTGACGGTCATTGAACATGTAATAGTAAAACTACAGGTCCTCAATTAACAGATGTTAAACACAACGTGATAACCACAACAATCAAGGTCAAAGACACAAGTTGCATACTGGAAGGAGGATTTGGAAAATTAATTTAATTTCTACATGTGTGGTAATTGAGTGCTATGGAGATGAAGCAGCATGAATGTTACCAGGAGGTAACATAGTGAAAGATTGTTCCTGGATCAGTACACATATATTATAGAATTTTCCAGAGAAGCAGAGACTTACTCTAAGGAATTGGCTCATCCAGTCTGGGAGATTGAGAATTCACATGGTCTACCATCTGCAAGCTAGAAACTCAGGAAAGCCAGTGGTATAATTGAGTCCAAGTTCAAGAAGCAGGGATTACAATGGGGTAAATTTCAGTCTGAGTCTGAAGCGCTGGGAGTCAGGAGTGCTGAGGGCAGAAGGTCTGGTGAATCATTTCAAGCTGCCAAACAGGAATTCATCTTCTTCAACTCTTTGTTCTATTCAGGTCCCCACTGTGTTGAATGATGTCCACAGATGTTGAGGAGAAGCTTTACTGTGTCAACTGATTTAAATGTTTATATCATCTAGAAACACCCTTAAAGACACACCAATAAAGAATGTTTAATCTGGGCACCGAGTTGCAACATAAAATTCTCATCATGAGAGTCTGGTGGAAATTTGGCAGCTATTAAGAGTCCGTTTGAGTTCTAGTTCACGTTTACAATTATTACCTGACATGTGTGAGGAGTTCTAAGAATAGATACTATTAAGTCAACATGCTTGCCTTCCAGAAACCCACGGCCTAGTGGAGGGAGTAGTAGTTATGGGAGGGAGGTAGAAGAGATATCAAAATTAATAAGAGAAATGAAGTTTCTCTGGGCAAAATGCAGAAGTTTCTCTGAGTAAGATGCAATAAGAGAATTAATGTACAATGTAAGGGTGGACAAGAAGCAGTTTGGGTACTCTGTGTGTATGCACACGTGTAAAAGCTTTACATTGTGGGTAGGGAGAACTTTAGTAGGATGTTGAAGAATGAAATGCACATAGCAGATAGGGCCTGAGCAAAGGTGGGCATCCTTGCAATAGTATGGTAGGTAAAGAAAATTAGCAGTGGTTGAAACATTCGATTGGAATGACGGATTTGTAAGAGGCGACGATAGATCTTGGAAGAACTTGTAAGCTTTCTTAGATATTTTATTCTTAAACCTAAGAGTAATGAGAAATTGAAGGTCCTATAGGAGAGAAGTGATATGTTAGGTTTTAATTTTAGAAAGAGCTTTACAACTGTTGAGGGCTTTCAGAATAAGCTGGGAAGCTTCTAAAGATGCAGAATTTGGAAACCTATCCCCTGGGAAGAGTATGGAGCTTATGCATGTGCACTTTAAGAACTCAAAGCTTGTTTTTGTCGATTGGTCTTTATATGGATATGCTGATGATGACTGGAGTTGGAGGTAATTCCAATAGAAGGAATAATGATAATTAATAATAATAATAATAATAATAATAATAATAATGCTGAAGGTGGCAGTATTGCAAACTTTGCAAACTGTAGACTGAGATTCAGAGGTTGAACTGTTTCTGAATATTGGCTAGAACAACACAGGAGTTTTTGAGAGGGCTGAAGTATTTGATACACTATGAATATATATCTTCAATTACAAATAAGAACAGGTCCAATTATGAGAAATGACTGTGGCACAAGGTTAAAGGTCAGTGCAAAATAAGGTACCTTTCGAAGATATTCCAGTATTGTTCACGTTCCCCTGTTTAGGGTCAGATTTGGTTTGCAGTGCTTGAGTCTGCAAATGTAGTTGCTGTGACCCTAGGTGTTAGCAGACGAGGCCTGATGGAGCTGGGAACCAGTGAGGAGTCTCCAGGGATGGATGAAAGCATTGCAAAATAGGCCTAGAGGCCAAACTGAGGGACTCTGGTTCGACATCATGAATTTTTCAATTGTTTTCAGCCATAAAAAATTCATTCTCAGGAGAAAAAGTTATGGAGCACAACACACCAAGTTAGTTTATCACATTTTAGTCATTCAGTGGCACACCACTCAAATGATTACATCTGCAATGACAACAATGATGACCAGCACAGTGTGAAACAGGTGAGAAAGAGAATTAGAACATAGTTAATGGTAGTTACATACCCTATTACCATCAAGCCTGGCTTTCATATATGCTGCTGCAATAAACCTTTGATACACATTTATTCCCTCTGATTTGGAGAAATATTCTTATACTACTTGTGGTTTATCAGGTGTGGTGTTTGGGCAAAATTGCCATCCCTGTGGCAGTTTTTAAACTGGAGAAATGTAGTTTTTGTAGCATTTGACAAGATAAAGAGATCACCCATGTCCCACCACTATCATTAATTAGTGCATAATCATTTGTGTGTGTGTCTATATACTCACATATATGTGAAAGCCTTAGAAGTGATTAATGGCCATTGACCTAGCGGGACCCTAGAAAGCAATAATTACTGGAGTAAAGTGGGGGCCCTCCATAGGGGTTGTCCTGCCAGAGCGGTAGCCTTGGGAAAAGGAATGCAGACACTGCCCCCTTGGGCCACTCTTCCTCTCCTTCTCTCTAATACTCTGCTAGAACTCCCCAAGTAGAAACCAAAGATAAAGGAGCCTGGAAGAGCCATCCAATGAAGTAGGTCTACCAGGGCTTGAAGTAGAACAAAGAAAAGCAACAAATAGATCCTGATGGACAAAGAGAAGATCCAGCATCATGCCCTTTGCCTCCTGCACACACACCCTTCCAAAAAGAGAACCGTTTCCCATCCAAACAGCTAAGTTCAGACCATCTACTCAAAAAGTGATCAACTTGTTTGACTAATGATGTACAGCGTCACTTGGGGTAGATTTAATGCTGTAAGTCACCAATAATTTTGCTGTTGCTGTTGCTGAAGAAAATGTTCTTACTTGGCAAGAAGGGGGGGATGGGAAAAGAGAAGTCTAATCAGAGTTCTTGCTGCTCTTGACCCAGGTAAATATCTAGACAATGTAATAATTATAATTATGACAGTTGGGGTAATTCGTTGCTTTTCATTAGAAAGTGATAGTCTTGCTCAGATGACCCTAAATCATGGCTTTATCCTCAGTTGCCATAGTAACTCTGCTCTGGTATTCTGTTTCTCTGGGTCACCAAGGTGTCACTGTTGATGCAGGACACTCTCATGACATCTTGATTTCTGTCTCTTTAATTCCAAATATTTCATTCTGCTACTTAATCAATTTCTGGATGTAGAGTTCAATTGGCCTCACTAATTCCTTAATGGAGTTAGCCATATTTGGATAAGGCAGGGATACAGTAAGTGCTACCCCTTGTCCAAGCAGTAGCACGACAATGTTTTCATTCCCAGGGGACTGTGAAGGAGCACGTCCCTGGTAGGAGACAGTGAGAACTGCCTTACTGATGCCAAGTGCAGTTAACTGCAAAATCATAACACTCTCTTCTCTGAAACAAATCTCTGCCATAATCACACCACTCGGCGTTGGGTATTTCTTCTCTTGAGTTTCCATAACATTATTTACAAGCTTATCGAGATTTCATTGGCATTCAATGTTTTGTGCCTATTTAAAGAGAAAAAGGGGATGATTTTGGATACGTGTATCTTTCAAAAGACTTGACCAGTCTTGTGAACAAAGTATTTGATCTCTGAGTCACCATCCTAGTGGTGTTTTAAGGAGTTTGCTAATCTTAAAGACCATACTCTCACCAGAGGAGAAGGCAAATGGGAGCTCCTGACATACTCTGCTGCGGAGGCGACTGTCAGCCTTTGGGAAGGTGACATTTAGAGTTTGGTTAGAAAACGAGATCCTCAAAGGCAGAGGAGTGACTTGATTTCCCTACCCAAAGAGGATTATGGCCTGTACCCAGAGGTGCAGGGGGTGAAAGGATTCACCAGAGACAAAGTGGGGAGCAGAACTGGCAGATGTAGAACTGGCAGAACTGGCAGAAACACACTGCTGAGGGGAGCAGCAGGCGGGTCAGGAGAGGTCTTCTGTGCCACGTGGGTCAGCAGCCTGGCCTGGGATCAAACTCATGCTGTGGTGGCTGCGGATAATTTCACAGTGCTGTACTTTACCCCGTTGTGCTACCAGGGAGGGCCCCTAATTTGTAAGTGAAGGCTGCAGTTAACAAGGATAGATTTATGTTTTCCAAGAAAAATGCCTTCGTCCACCACTTACTAAGCATTTCAATGCTGTGTAGTGTGCTAAAATCTAGAGATTCAGTCCTGGTGAATTCCTGTTCTAGTTCTCATACACCTAGGGGCCGGCACAGGGATTGACTAGTAAAAAGGCTGTTACAATGCAGCTAGTTAGGCATTGTGCTATGGGGAACATGGGGAGCTGGGGGACGGGGGAGTCACAGAGCAGGGCTTGCACTGGGTCAGTTCTGGGCAGGGAAGTGGTGGTGGGCGTGGATTTGGTGGTGGGCGTGGATCTGCTATTTGTTATACTCCAAGTGACACTCCCTCCCTGTTAGAATGACTAAGAAGTATTGAATGGATTTTAATTTTCTTTAATATTCTATATGTCTTTTTATATTTAAGTTGAAACTATTTTTTTTGCAATGCACTATTTTAAAAGAAATACACAAATTTTTCCAATTCCTTATTCAATAGGTAATTTCCTACGTGAGTGAAATATTGTCAAATGGAACATTCATTCATTCAAAAAATTACATGCTAATGTCTCAGGAAGAATTTGAGCTAGAATTTACCAGATAGAACTTGCAAAATACTCCATTGAGGCCCACCAAGCTGCCCTTGCCAAAGCGAAGGACAGGCCATTTGCCGTGACTAATTGAAAAACATAAAGAACATTAATATGAAAAATGAAAGCATAACCCATAGTATGCTAGGCAACGAAACAATCCACATAATTGATTACTCGTCAAGGTAACAAGTTCTTCCTCTCAGGAATTTTTTTGTTTGGCCCCAGTCTGTTTTAAAAGTCTGTACGAGTGACATCATTTGAAGGGTCTTGAATGCAGCTGTATCTATCCCTTGTAGGTCCAGAGAATGACACTGAATGCACTTAATTTAAGAAAAGAATCATTAAAGAAAATATTAAGAGAGCTTGGTGATGCTATGTACTCTGTAAACATCCTGAGACATCATATTAAGAAACAATGATTGTCATATTAGTGATGCTTAATTTGCAAATACGTAGCAAGCGGTCAAAGATAGAAGGGATTAAATCCATCACAGGGTTAATCTTAGCTCCACTACACAGTAGCTGTGTGAACCTGGGTAAGTCACTTATCTCTACGTGATTCTTCAGTTTATCGGTAAAATGGGATAAATTACCCTAACTTGCAGGTCTGTGGGAACCAAGTAAGGCAGCACTTTAAAAAGTATATTAAAGTCTATAAAGATTAAATGTAAAAAGATTGTTAAGGACATCTTGAATCATTTCTTTTTTTGTTAGATCATGACAGCTTAACAATAGGAAACATTTGCTTATATTGCTTTTCCTGAAGTTCAAAGCAAAATAGAGCAAATGATGTCACTTTATAATACAGATGTCTTTGGTTTTCTGAAGGTAGTAGTTGCTTAGAAATTCGAAGTTGGCTTGGGAGCTTCTAGAATGTTCATTTCCTTCTATGGTTTTGGGTGCTAAAACATAGAAGGAGATGGTGAAAAAGGAGAGAAAAGAGAGCATTATGTTTCCTGATTTTAAATTATAAAGCAACAGTAATTAAAATAATACTGTAATAATAGACACATGGATCAATGGAACAGAATCAAAAGGCCAGAAATAAATACACCTATATATCAATATTCAATACATGATAAAACAGCCATGACTATAAAACAGGGAAAAGAGTGTCCTTAACAAATGGTGATTAAAAAAAGAAAAACACTGCATGTTCACGTGTAAAAGAATGAAGTTGGATCACTTTCTAATGCCATGCACAAAATATTGCCAATCTGTTTTCACAAAATCGGTGATAAACTTTTGGAGATTCAATCCCCGAGGCAAGGGAAATAAAAGCAAAAATAAGCAACCAGGATGGCCAGAAACTGAAAAAACTTACACAGCAAAAGAAAATGTGTCTAAAGTAGATTTTTTTTTTAAAGTTTACTTTTACATCATTTTGCACATTTTTTTTTCATCTCAATTGTAATCCCCATGGGTTTCCCATCACCAAATCACCCCTGTGCCACCACCATAGTCCCGTGCATTTCCCCCCCTTCCCCCCCCCCCGTTTTTGATCCCATTCCCCACTCCACCCCCACAGAATGTCTCTGGTCTATGGTTGTTCATTATTTTTGTTATTTTCTCGCCTGGTCCATTATACTCCTGCTATGAGTGAAACCATCCGGTATTTTTCTTTCTCTTTCTGGCTTATCTCACTAAGCATGATATTTCCAGCTCCATCCAAGTTGCTGCAAAAGACATGTGTTTCTCTTTTTTGGTTGCTGAGTAATATTCCATTGTATATATGTACCACATCTTTTTTATCCAGTCATCTATAAAGTAGATTTTTAAAAAAAATATCCTATTGAATGGGAGGCAATAGTTATAAAAACTAGAGACAGTGAGGTCTCTGGTTAAGAGCGAAGATGGATGGCACATGGGTGACTTGGTGATGGGAAACCTGCGGGGATTACAATTAAGATGGAAAAAAAATGTACAAAATGATGTAAAAATAAACTGTTATAAAATAAAAAAAAATCAGAGAAAAAAAAGAGAGAGAAGATGGAGGAAAAAGGGTCAAAGGTGATAAGGGATCCTGGTAGGGGAAAAAAATAAAGGAGACCGAGAACATGGACCCTATTCACATGACACGTGCCTGGGGAATACTAACACAACACAGACAGGGACCTAGGGCAGAAGCCCCAAGGACACCTGCTCTTGTTCCCAGGGCGTTGAGAGCTGTGCCAGCACATTGGTGACTGACCAGTGTCTTCATCTCACTCCGTGTGACCATGCAGTGACAATCTACCCAGAGATCTAGAAGGTGGCACACTGTAGGTGGGCGGGGCAAGGGATCTGAGGGCAGATAAATCTGTCTGTGGATCCCATCTCTGCCATATAACAGCTGTGTGATCTTGAGCAGGTTACATAAACTCACTGATCATAAGTGTTCACATGATTAAAATGGGTTATAATCGTACCTAATGCAATGAGGGATATTGCCAGGGTTGAAGGAGTGACTGCATGTGAAATGTCTGGACCCTTTGGCACTTAACAAATATCAGAAAGTTTCATTAGTTAGCCCTCAGTGACTGGGAGAGAAGGGAGCGTTGGGAGGTTGCTTCAGGTGAGAATAATCACCCTATGTTGTGGGCACAGAGTGAAGATGCTTCAGGGAGCAGAGTCCTGGTTCAGATCCCAGCTCCTCCAGCTCTATGTGACCTTAGACACCCCCATTACAGTCTCACTTCCAACGGTTTCCTTTGCATTAGTTGCTTTTTCTTGGGATTGATTCGATGCATCAATGATGCGTATGAAATGCAGAAAAAGATTCTGCCATTGAATGGTTCTATTAGTTTTATCCTAAGTGGTCACATGTGCGCTCCATCAGGCATGGGCAGAACTGTGAAGTCTAGGCAGCCAGAGCTCATGAATGGAGCCCCATTGAGGGGAGTTAGTGGCCATGTGCTATCGACTTGTGTCTGCCTTTGTACTCCCCTTGAAGGACAACTCTGTTAACAAGTGAAAGATGCTGTATGTTTACATTCATTTGGCCAAAGATGCCAAAGCAATTTAGTGGGTGGAAAAAGACTCTTTTCACCAACCAGCTGAATCAACTGGATCTACTAAAACCAGTAAAGTTAACGTTTCCTTTATGCTGAACACAAACATCAGCTTGAATGGAGATAGTAAGTATAAGTAGATTCTAAAGGGGCTTAAATGTAAAACACAAACTCTAAAATGTCTGGATGAAAACATAGGAGAAAAATTTTATGATTTGGTGGTGGGCAAACCTGTATAGATAAAAAGCAAAAAAAAACACACATATTTCTTAAAAGTTATAAACTTGATATTATAAAAAAGCCTTTTTCTGCTTGTCGAGAAAATGAAAAGGCAACACAGAAAACATCACAGCACTTATCACAGACAAAAGATAGTATTCGGAATATATAAAGACCTCTTACAAGTCATACTAAGAAGCAAGCGCCAGAAAAGAGTGGGGAAACAGGCAGGTCTGGCCAGTGGGGGCCATGTCGCCAGGCTGACATTAGGAGGGGTGTTGTCTGGGCGCCAGTACACACGGCTTGTCCTGCGGGTCACTGATGGCGTGGGGAAGGGAGAGGCCACTTGCTTCTTCCACCAACTCTTCCTGTGCATTTCTCCATTTTCTCTTTCCCTTTGGCTTGTGCTTACCCATTCTCTGGATGAGTGAGGCTTTTTTGTGGGCTGTGCCAGTAGTCAAATGCAGCAGTCTACACTTGCCCCAAGGTCACACAACTACTTCTAGGCACAACCAGAAGCCACAGCCAGGCTTCCTGGCTCCCTCGCTGTGGACATCCCCGTGGGCCATGCAGGAGACACTCCCAGAGGTGCCACGGCTCACTGCTTTCCCTTGCTTCCCACCTTCAAATTAAAGTTGGGTGGCACTTCGAAACGACAGCCCAGCAGAAGCAGTGCCACGTTTGTATTGAAATATACTTTCAAAGCAGATGTGCGGTGTCACTTGCTGAGATCTAGTAGGTGTTTCTCTTCCACCCCGAGTGGCAGAATCATGCCTCAGCACTTAGGGGAAAGATGGGTAATCAGCATTGGCTTTCGGCTCCCAGAATCAGAGTATTAACTTTATGTGGCTCGAACACAGTTAACTTTCCAGTTGATGTTCTCAGCTATTTGGAAACTTTTGTGCAATGTTCCTCCTCTTGCCAGTCTGAAAAAGTCTTTCTCCAAATTGCCAAGAAACATCTGCCGCTAGTGGCTGTGTAACCTTGGGTGGGTGGGTGTGGTGGGGGGACTACTGGCTGTGTGACCTTGGGGGGGGGTCACATCCCTCTCTGAGTCTCAGCCTTTTCACGAGGAGAGCTGGAGATTGATGGAGGTGATCTCTGAGGTCCCTTCATTTTTGACGGTTTTTACATTGCTTACTTTCAAGATTCTAAGTCATCTGCCTTAACACTGAAATGCCACTAGTTTATATTTAGATATGTGTTTTTTGCTGTCAATTTGCAGAATTTGGGATTCCTCTGTCTTGTTGATTGCTTCCTTGGAGCTGCCTTGTATCATTTGCTTGCTTAGGATCTTGCTGTTTTCTAGAAGCTGTCATGATTGAAAGGTGAAGGCGAGCGTATTCAGCACAGGTACCCAGCCACAAACCTACGTTTTCTGACAATAAAGTTATGCGCTTCTCCTGTTTCTTGTCCTCTGCGCATCTTCCAGTTTGTTCCATTGCTACAATTGGGTTTTATGATTACATCTGCAGGAGCAGCACAGATGTTTCTCATTCAATTGTATGGGTAATGGGGAAGTGGAGTCCTTGAACAGATGCGCGCATGTGGATGCTATTCTTTTCTCTCCCGACACGTTCCCTACACAAACAGCAGATTGTATGTCTGGTATGCTGGGAGCTGAGCAAGCGAAGACTTCAAGCTGAATAACACCGGGTTGATTTTCCAGCTCCTAAAAATACAATGCAGGCACTAAACTTGACAAACTCTTGCAGCTGATGCCGGGACCGGCACCTCTGGTTTTTGGCAGTTTTACCTGAGGAGGCTAAGAGTTAGGTTTGTCCTCTGAAGGGCTGCCTAGTGAAGGGAAGACATTAGATTCAATTTTAAAAGAGCTAGACTCAATCGCTCTGTCACAGTAGTTTCTGGGTCTTAAAGCATGCTGTCTGACATCTGCGTCTTTACCTCTGGGTAGACCGCATTTCGTCAACACTGGTGGGGGCCACTGGGATCATTGCCAAGTAGCAGAGGTCCCTCTGCCAGTCTAATCCCTGCCCCACTGGGCACAGACAGCTAGCTGGAACTAGCAGGAATCTCTGCGTACAAAAGACTAAGAAGCTCCAGCAAGGCAGACAGACCTACGGAAACAAAGGCTTTGGACTGTGTCACTGGTTTCTCAGCCTCGATGCTATTGGAATTGGAGGCCAGATCACTGTTTCTGGTGTCTATGATAGTGCTTAGCAGCACCCCTGGCCTCAGCCAAGGGTGCATCCTTCCCTCAAGTTGTGACAACTAAAATTGCTTCTAGATGTTGCCAACATGTGCCCAGGGTGGGGAGTGTGTGGGGGCTGACTGAGGACTGAGTTTCTGGATTTGCTACAGAGGGAATTGTGCCCGTGTATGTGTATTAACTCTGTCCGTGGGACAAGGTGTGTGTAGGGACCTCTTGGGTCATCATCTTAGATTAAAACAGAGAAATATATATTTTTACTCTTTTTTAAAAAGATTTATTTATGCATTCAAGAACTGGGGTACAGGCCAGAGTTGTGGGGGTTAAGTTCACCTGAGACAGAGTGGGGTGCAGAACAGAACAAGCAGATCTACTGAAATCCACTGCTGAGGGGAGCAGCAGGGTAAGAGAAGAGAGGTCTGCTGTGCCCTGTGAGTCAGCTCCTTGGCCGGGGATGGAACTTGTGCTGCAGTGGCTGCGGACAGCTTCATAGTGCTGAGACTTAACCTGGTGTGACACCAGGTTTTACTCTTTCATTTGATCTTTTTTTCCTTTCATACCTTTACGTATTTAATTTTCCTTATTGAATTTTTTATTTTATTATTTATTATCTCTCTGTCCTCCAACCTAGAACAGTGTGTGGAAACAATGTGTGTGTGCATGGCTGTGTAGGGTGTGTGAATGTACAGCCCCATCAGTGCAAGATGTTCCGTGACTGTGAGATTATGTGACTAGTGTGTGTGTGAACAATGTCAGCATATGTAGGAATTTTGAGTGTTAATGTGAAAGCTCATATAAGAAAAAGTGGGAGTGTGTCTAAGCATGAGGATATGTGTTTGAGTGTTTGACATTGGTAAAGGTATTTGTGACAGAGTGCGTTTGCGTGCCTAAGAAAGTATGGTCGTCAGTGTGTAAGCAAGTGTGAGTGTGATGCTGTGTGTCTATCTTGGAGTGAGTATACTGATGAATGTGAATGATTATTTACAAACATGTGTGTATGCATGTGTGTTTCAGTGTCTCTGGCTCTGAATTCTCTGCAAGCCCTTATATAGTTCTCTCCTATTTTGGATTCAGAGTGAAAGTTCTGTCATTGTTTCGGAGTCTGTCCCTCCCACTGTTCCTATCCCAGGAAAGGAACCTTCAGCTCACACCCATCACAGGAGCCAGTTGTGGCAGCCAGCCTCAAGTCATTTGCTCTTCCTTAAGCCTCATATCACCAAAGTTAAAATCAGTACCCTCTTTTCTATCTCTTTTAAGAAGTTTATGGTTGAGATCCACATTTTCTATCACCTCTGCAAGCCTCCTGGCTAGATTCCCTGTGTCTAGTCTTCAAACAGCCTTCGGCCATTCCAGAACAACTCTATCAGAAGTGATAGAATTTCAGTAAGAGGCTCAATAAACTCTTCTCCGTGATACTGTGAAGATAATTCCTGTGTTGGTTGGAAGATTATATGAAGTATGCTCTGAGGTCCTTTGCAACACTTGAAAATCTATTATTTTTACTCCAATCACACCAGAAACTATCACTACAAAGTTTCCACCATCAATAGAGCCTTTGCTATAACTGCTTTATCTACTTTGTTCAATAGAATTGGATCAAGTGAATAAATGGGGCAATTTGGTGGGCACAGGAACTTCAGTTAAACCCCTTATCATGTAGGGCCAATATGCAACTAGCCAAAAAAATGGGAGAGGTTTGTTTCTCCCACATTTACCCTGGTTCGGAATATTAGTTCATTTTACTTTGTGCTTTTTACTTGGGGATCCACAATATTTACGGATTGAAAGTTTCCCCAGGGTGTAGAGCAATGTTTTATACATTCAGTACATATATGTTGACTGAATGAGTGAAATCTAAGTATTCCATAAGTTTCCTTAAGCCCATGTATCCAATTTCTTACTTGGCATGTCCACTTAGATGTCTAATAATCCTATCAAACAGTATGTCCAAAGGTGAACTTCTAATCTTACCCCATTTCTACTAAAGCTGACCCTTACATATTTTCCTCTGGCCCATAAATATCGATCCTATTAATTTAGTTACTCAGGCCACAGTATTCTTGACTTCTTTGTTATTGCACACCCCATAACCCCTTCCTTACAAAATCTTCTTGGTTCTATGTGAGGAAAGAATTATCACAGGAGATCTAATTACTTCCTTTTACATGTCCAAGGGAATCTAGAGCCATGAATGACGCTTGATAGATCCCTGGAAATGTGAGCCTCAGAATTTTCTTTATTATTGACTTTATTGTGTTTACCTCTTACTTCCATATAACAGTGTTTCTAAAGATCAGACAGAGTGATTGTTGACAAGTGGAACTCTTATTCCATCACTCCCTTATTCGACAAATTCTGAAGACTTTCCACCATGTAATACAAGTCAAAGGTCCCTACGCTAGCCAATGAGTTCCAAAATGATCTGCCTTCTGAAATCCATTCTTACCACTTTCTCCATTTGTGATTTTAATTCTCTCTGTCCTCAAAATACTTTAATTTCATTCATTCTGGCAGAAATTGTTTTGCTGTCTGGAAAGATCTAGTTCTAACTCTTCATGGCTGACCCCTTCTGGTCGTTCAGGTCTTAGCACACATGTCATCTCCATAGACAACTTTTAGCTCTTCTCCCAGTTACTTTTATCATACATTATTCTTTGTTTTGCTCATGTCACTTATGACTATCTCAGTTTATCCTGTATGTCTCTCCAGCACATTCTCCTTCAGGGATGACTTTGTCTTTCTCACTTAGGGAGTTTCCCCACTTTGTAGACGAGCAATGTCTTACAGTAGTATGTGTTCAGTAAATATCTTGGTGTGTTGACTGAATGAATAAAAACTAAAACAAAATTTAAGGAATTTCCAGTTTGGGAGGGTTTTCCCCCCTGAAATTTGCTTGAAAATCATTTTGGTAGGTGGTGTATGTATAAGGATTATGAAATTTCTCATCCTCTGAAATCTCCATTATCTTCATTATTCATTGTTGTGTCCTTGGTTCCTGGATCAGACTCTGGTTTGCAATAGGTGCTCAATAAAGATTTTTAAAATAAACAAAAGGCACCTGAAACAAAATGTACATCACAGATATTTGGAGAAAAATTAAGAGGTTAAGACATGTCACAAATACCTGTGTGAATGGCTTATATCTTCTCCTTTCCCATGTTCCAAATTTTCCCTGTTCTCAATAAAAGATATTTGCTCAGGGCCCTCCCTGGTGGCACAGTGGGTTAAAGCACAGCACTGAGAAGCCAAAGCCACTTCTGCATGAGTTCGATCCCCGCCTGTCCTGGAGGTGATCACATGGCGAGGCAGACCTCTCCTGATCTGCCCTCTGCTCCCCTCAGCAGTGTACTTCGTTGATCTGCCTGTTCTGCTCCCTGCTCTGTCTCTGGGGAAGCCTCTCACTGCTCCTGCACCTCTGGCGTATACCCCAGTTCTGTATGCACAAATAAATAAATCTTTAAAAAAAAGATATTTGTTCAATCTTTCAATTAGTATATATTGAGGGTTTAATTTGTATGTGATATAATAAAATAATGAATTTTCCAAACAAACTTATAAAAATGAATAGACAGAACTTCTTTAGTAGTTGCATTCATCTTCTGTCTCTCCCAGGTGGGCAGTAAGAAACTGGTAAAAGATCAGAATCACTATATCAGGCAGTGTCATGGATTTTGACTCGACGTCCAAAGACTTATACATAGGGAGAGAATTAAAGGGATGAAGTTGGATCAAAGATCTAAAAACGATACAGAATGAAAAAATAATTTTGTCTACCCCTAATGCCCATGTCTACTGCTGGGATTTAAGAAAGTGTTTCTATGAAGTTCAATGTACTTTAATAAATTTTACAAAAGGATTAACTACCTTGGCCAAATAGGGGGTTTTCTCTTGTTCCAATCTGATATCTTTATTTGTGTGCTTGCTTTTTGGATAAACATTTAAAGGTCAATTATTGTGACTCAGAAAGACAAATTATTTCAAGTGCTGTTGAACAATGAAGAACCTTTACAATGTCCAGGAAACTAAGGGGTTTTGTAATGAGCGTCCGTGTCCAGTTATCCATTTAGACCAGTAGGGTAGACTCTTACAAGTGAAATAGCTGCATCAAAAGGAACACACTTCCTAAAATGTTCATAGTTACTGTCAAATTACCTCCCCAAAATGGTTAGAACCAAATTTGTACTCCTGCCAACATCTGTATCTAACATTCTCTAGCTGTAAGTTCCTAATACTGCAACTGTACTTTTCTAAAACTCATATTCCTTTGATATTTCAATTTTCATTTCCTTGACAAGTGCTGAGATTGCACATATCTTCATGTTTACATGTTATTTTTAATTTTGTGAGTATGTTAATACTCTTCTTATTTGACATTATATTCTGTATAAGTAATTATTGATTTGCAAGCTTATTTGTTATTATAGCTATGAATGCTTTGCCAATTATGTTTTAAAAATGTGTTATCTTCATTATTATCATTTGAGTTTACATATAGAATCTTTTGAAACATAAAAGATTTTACTGTTTATGAAGTCAAAGGGATCAAGTTTTAATTTTATCCCTTTCAGATTATTTGTCTTGATAGGGAATTCTTACCCTTATTCAATTTAGAGAATATTTTTCTCCTACTACCTCTAATATTTTTTATTTCATTTTTAATCATTCCAAAATATAGGCAGGGAAGAATCTCAATTTATATTCTTCCAAATGTATTCTAATGTACCCAATTCGATTTCTGGAATAATCCTTTGTTTCCTGACTTCTTTGATGTCATTGTAACTCATTTATATCTGTTTCTTGACTCTTATTATTCCACTCAGCCCTTTGTCCATTTTTTTGATTAATACATGGGCTTTTCATTTCAGAAGCTTTACACATTGTTTTGATATCTGGTAGGTCAGGATTCTTCATAGCATTTTTCTCCAAAAGCTGTTTGTCACTTCTTGTACATTTCTGCTACAAGAACTTTAAATGTTCCAGAAGTCTGATCCTGTGATTTGCCTTAATTTTGGCACAGACCTTCAGAGCCTTCCAAAATTATTTTTATATAAGATACATGATCCATATTTTGTCTCTTGTCCTACGAAACATTCACTATAAAATTTTGAAAACTGCAATAGAAACAACAGAATCTTATTTTAGATTGAGGGGTATATTTCATCTTAAATGCATTGTCTTCCTCTTGATGGGCCATGGTATGCCTTTCCATCTATTCAGTCCTTTTATGTGGTTTCTATAAAGTCTTATAATTTTTTATGATAACATTTGTTTCCTGGTATTTTAAGGATTTTATTGCAATTGTGAATAATTTCCTTTCAGTTCACTTTTTAATTATGTGTTGCTATTATAAAACAAAACTCATCTTATTTCTAACTAGCTTTCTAAATTTTCTTATCCTGATAGTTGATTTATTTGGTGATTTTGGATTTTCTTGGTATATAATCATAACAACTGCAAATAATATGAATTTTGTCTCATGTTCTAAACTGTATACTATATATTGAAATTTTCTGTCTTATTGCACTAACTACAACTTTAAATGATAATTTGAAGCTAGAGGAATATATTGTTTATACTCTGCTCAATAGTTAAAGAGAAAATATGAATACTGTGCAGTCATTAATAATAACTAAGAATTAAATACTGGAGAGGGATATTTAATAACATGGGGAAAACACCTCATATATTAATTTTAAAAAGATACAAAATTTTTTTATATTATCTTGTTTTATATTAACACACCCATACTCTTTTAGACATAGGCCATTTTTACGGATGTAAGGTGATATCTTGTGGTTTTGATTTGCATTCCCTAATAATAAATGACATTGAACAATTTTTCATGTACCTGTAGGTCATCTGAATGTCTTCTTTTGTCCACCCCAAAGTTAAATAGACATGAAAATGACTGACAAATTGAACCAAAACGAAACACACACTCATATACGTTAAAATGAAAAAAATAAATGTGGGTGAATATACATCAACATAGAGACAATTCTCATGGAGAAACTTTTCTTTTTCATTATCATTTTAAGCATGTGTAATTTTCATACTTCTCATGATTTGAATAAAACCATAAATATTATCGAGACCAAGATACAAGTTTTTAGGGGAAGTGGTACTATAAAGTGAGATGGAATATTTACTTGGTCTTTCAGTCTACTCTTTCAGAGTACCAATTATTAGTTGGGGAGAGTTTTTAATACAATGCCCATTGCTCAACATCCTGTCTTTATATTTCTGTGACTCTAGTCGCCATCTTTGCAGATTTGTGGAATGCTGGCACTGTAACGTTCCTTTAGTACAAACTGGCTCTGGCACTGGCATTTTAAAAGCACATTTACTGCAAAATGGCTACTTCATTGGATGTAGGTAAACAATCTCTCTGAGAGCCATCTGGAAGCCTCTCCTCCGTTACTTCAAGCCCCTTCTCACCCCTCCCCCAGAGATCCTTTTGTGTGTTTCCCTTAATCATTCATCTCCTTAGCTGACACAGTTCTAGATAAAACTATTCCCTTTGCAGGGTGTCTGGTGCTTTACTCTGTTTCATGCAGGTTATAAAAGTGGTTGTAACTTTTGTGCTAGAGTCGAATTAAAGAACTTTCAGTCTCATCTTTTATAGCCTTTGCCCAGTCTTCCTACAGAGATTTTATTTAGGGAAGATGTTCACCTGAATTTGCTATTAGCTGTGAGTCAGCCAATCTAAGCCACGGGAGCATCTTAAATCCTGAGGATGGAGGCTCCTTGGACTTTGTTGTCTGTGGCTTTTGATTTCTTCCCCTACTGGTGGGAATAGAGTGGAGGGCCATGGAGGTTAAGGAAACCACGTAGAGTAGAGGCTGTCAAAGGCCCATTAAGTGAAATCTAAGGCAAATAGTCCAAAGCTCACCAAGTTTGAAAGTATAAACTTTCCTTCAAACACTTAGGATATGGATATATCCCTTAAGCCATTTGGTTTTATGTTAGAAAGCCCAAATTGTTTTATCTTGCTTAAGAAGATTTTCATGGAAATATTCTTTTTTAAATTTTATTTTTTCCATTTTGTTAATTCTGTATTTAAATAGACTACATAGCTTATGTGCCCTTGTTTGAGCAAATCAGGAACATTCCACACTCTGATCCATGCTTGAGGATTTCATGGATATTTCTTTTCTTCCTTTTATTTCCTAGCAGAGATGCTGTTACTGAAAACTGTTGATTTGTCAAAGCCCACATTCCGTTACTCATTGTTATTTATACATAATCTAATAAAACATTATGCTACTAATCAAAGGTGATAGATACAGAGCATTGTTTTGTCTTCTGGCATTATGGATTATGCTAATGGCCATCTGTCCATAATTGATATTTTGTTCTTCAGTCACAGAAAAATAAACAGAATCAACTATAAAAGACAACTCTTTTGTTGTGATAGATGCTTTTGCAGTTGTCTTTGATTCTTCATTATGTTTTTCATAATTTCTTACTTAATTATTTAGCAACATAATACTTTTATAACACAAGGACTGTCGCTGCATTCCAAACGAGTATGCGAAATATATTGCACAGATACAGTGATGTCATCCTTATACCCTTAGCATGCATCTGGGAAAGAGGCATTGAGCCAGTAACATTTAAGGCATCTTGGGGCTGATTTCTTTTGTTTTGCACACGTTGGGGGGTAACGTTCACTTTGGTTTTCTATAGTGTAAGAGTTAATAATAAAAAAACAATCCAGAAAAATGCAGCCTAACATTTATAGTGAAAAATCAATTTGGCCAATGTCTCTTCGGATTTTGCATATACAGTGCTAAATTAGAAAGAAACTCATTTCCTACAAGGAATTCAACTGCAATTCTCCTCTCTATTACAAGCAAACATTTTCTTTTGCAGCGTGCTTATAAATAGATGTGGATCTATGTGCTCGAAACTATTCGTGGTGTGATGAAAAGAACTCCTTTAAATACCACTAAATTCTAGGAGGAAATACAAAAGAAGTCAACACTGTAGTGCTTGCCCTAGAAAAACTGATGATCCAATTGGGAACCATACTCCACAACTTAGCGACACTAATAAGCAAGGTGTCCAGAAGTGGATGGATGGAGACTGCAAGTGCTGAGAGGCACAGAGTACCTCACTGTGTAAGAAGATTGTCCGCAGAAGCTGTTCACTGTTTTGAAAGGTCTAAGGTAGTTAACAAGAGAAGTTAAAATCTTTCGTGAGACCTCTGGGCTCTGCACACACAGTAAATAGATGTCACTTGAAGTCCCTGGTAACAAGTAACCCTATGCTGATAGTTGAAATGCCATCCCAGCTGATTCATGATTTTGAATTCAACACTCCCTTCCTCATGAATTAGGAATGATTATGTCTCAGAGGCGAAGGGGTGTGGGTCTGCTGCCACAGCAAACAGCAGAAAATGTATGTAAACATGCACAATGACTATAGACACCAGACCCTCTTCTGAGCCTCAAAAGGAGAAGGAATAGAACCCCTGTGACTTTCTGGTGGGTTGTCTTTTGTTCACTGATTACTAATATATTGTTGTATATATGCCTTCTGTTTTCCATAGTTATGGCAAATACTTTCCCCACTGGCAGTTTTTGTTGTTGATTTTCCTTATTAATAACGGTACCTGTTGCCTTATGTAAGTTTTTAATTTTTAAGTTGTCATATATGAGAATTTCCCCCTCATATATCAATGCTTAGGGAGGTTTCCTATATTCCAAAATTATGCAAAGTCTCTTTTATTTTCTCCTATTTCTTTTAGAGTTTTAATTTCTATCTATCAATCTATATGTGTTTTCAGTTCATGGGGATTTGTAAATGACTTAGAGAGCCTAACTTTGTTTCATTCTTTTTGCAACTACCAGATAAGTATTGTTTCCACATTGTTTAATGACAATGCAAAATTAAACCTTTAGCATAGAATGGATATATACATTTTTTTGTTTTTATAATATCTACACAGTCGATCTATTTATCTATTCTATTTATTGCCAGGATTATACTGTTTTTATTGCTGTCATTTTATACAATATATCTGTAAGGTAAGATGTCCCCAATGTATTTCTCTCCCATAAGAATTCGAGTATCAACATATCAAGTTTGAAAGGAAATTTTCATGGGGTTTTGGTACCAATGGAATTGATGGCTTAGTTGGAGGATGTTATCTTTTTAATACAGAATGTCCCTATCCAGGAACTTGATCTACCTCTGCATTTATATCTCTCTCTCAATGATGTATTGGTTTTTTGTTTTCAAAAAAGTTGTATACATCTGAGTAGCCATTTTTCCTATGAATTTATGTCTCTGTGTTACCTACTTTGCTCTCAGTCAACTGTAGTCAAGAAAAATTTGTGAATCTCTCAATGTCTACCAATACCCATGACATCACTCTCACGAATCCTTCTCCTAGCCCACAACCAGCTGGAGAATAGAATCAGTCATAGTTAGAGTAAGAACTTTGCCCATCAGCATTCCTCTCTGTTAGATAAAGCTACCTAATACTTTGTTTCTTAGGGAATTTTAATTTGGAGATAGAGAAGAATTAGTGAGTGCTTGGTGGGCAGAAAGTGAAAGAGGCAAAACGGAGTAGAAGAGTGTGGCAGTAGGATCCATGATCATGGAGTCATGAAATAAGAGTACAGTTGCGTTCTTTGTTTATTTCTATAACACAAATGAGGGACCAATGAGTCGCTCTCACTTTCTGACTTATTTCACTTAGCGTCATCATTTCCAGATCCATACATTTTGTCCCAAAAGGCACTATTTCATTTTTTTAAATATTTATTTATTCGTACAGAACTGGGGTACAGGCCAGAGATGCGGTGGGTGAGAGGATTCACCAGAGACAGAGTGGAGTACAGAACAGGCAGATCGACGAAGTACACTGCTGAGGGGAGCAGCGGGCGGGTCAGGAGAGGTCTGCCTCGCCATGTGGATCTCCTCCGGGGCAGTCGGGGATCGAACTCATGCAGAAGTGGCTTAAGCTTCTTTGTGCTGTGCTTTAACCCGCTGCACCACCAGGGAGGGCCCTCTATCATATTTATTTTTTTTTATTATAAAGTTTATTTTTACATCATTTCATATTTTTAAATAGAGAATAGTGTGCATTGATTATATGGTCCACAATTGCTTTATCCAGTCATTTGCTGATGGGCATTTAGATTGGTTGCTTGACTTGGCCACTGAGAACAATGCTGCTATGAACATGTACATGTTTCAAACTTCTCCCCATCTGACACTGCGCACTTGAAGCACCTTATTCCCCTGCTTTGCTATAATTTTCTCGATAACACTTTAAACTGTTAAGCAACTTCCCTTACCCTAGCACATGCCAGCTAAGTGTTAGGTGACTCTGCTGTGCATTTCCGCAGCAAGGTTTGATGACCAGATGAGAACCCATTTTGTACTGTGCTGTAATGACCTACTGGGCTTCCACACTAGACTCTGAGATTATGGCAGAGGTGATTTAATACCTGTCTTTCACACTGATTGAGTGGAGTCTGCCAACAATAGATACTTAGGACAACTTGTTGAATATATGGATAAATCCACGATAATGTTTCTTTTCAGTCCAGAAGACTGTCTTACCCAGCGTTTGTTAGCATGGATATTGTGTCCTTACTGGAAGAATTGAACGTCTTTCCAGTTATGTTTTTGCCAGAAGTGATTCTAGTGCAGATATCATCCCGGACACCTACAATGGCTGACTCTAAAAGTCACTTACTAAAGCTGACAAAGCTGTAGTGAGTCATCTCCCTTCTTCTCCCCAGAAAGACTGGTTGAGATCAGAAGTTCCAAGAATCCCATTCCCAAAGGGATGAACTTTGAGAAAGTGAACAAATATTGAATGTGAAATTGTACTTTAAGTTTGAGCACACATAAAAACTCCTCTCTCCTTACTACCTAAAAACTATGGCTTTTCTTTTAATGCATTGTTGGATCCTGTTAGCTAAGAATTACTCAGCAACCAAAAAAGAGAAACACATGTCTTTTGCAGCAACTTGGATGGAGCTGGAAAAGATCATGCTTAGTGAGATAAGCCAGAAAGAGAAAGAAAAATACCGGATGGTTTCACCTCATAGCAGGAGTATAATGACCAGGTGAGAAAATAACAAAAATAATGAACAACCATATACCAGAGACATGTTGTGGGGGTGGAGTGGGGAATGGGATCAAAAACAGGGTGGGGGGGAAGAGAGGGAAATGCATGGGACTATGGTGGTGGCGCACGGGTGATTTGGTGATGGGAAACCCGCGGGGATTACAATCGAGATGGAAAAAAAACGTGCAAAATGATGTAAAAATAAACTTTTGTAATAATTAAAAAAATAAAAAATAAAATAAAATAAAGCAACAATGATCAACAATAAAAACAAAAAACAAAAAACAAAAAAAAAACTATGGCTTTTCTCAGGTGAGCATGATTTGAGCTCCAAATCAGCAGCTGTGTCGAATCCCATTCAAAGGTAACCACTGCTCCTTTCTCTCCCAATCTCTCTTCCACCCCCTAAAGTTCCCCTGTGTTAGCAGTGGCTAAAGCATTAGATGAAGCAACATGGAATCATTTTTTCTGTTCAGCTGGTTTCAAAAATACCTTCCTAAGCTCTGACGGCATTTTCATAGGTGCTCCTGTCACCCTGTTGACTAAATCTTCTGAGTGACTCAGCACTAGGTAGTGTGATTCTTTATATGTGTGGTAAGAGCTGTGGGAGAACAAGTTACCAGGGTGATGCGCTATTGTTCTTTTGGTTTTGTTTCTCAGAAAGTGTTGTTTCTCCCAGTGCAGTTTAGCACCGTCTCTCATCCTTTTCAGCAAAGAGCCATTGAAGAAAAAGTGCCAAGGTACCTGAAACCTGAACCCAATAGAAAAAAGGCTGATGTCCAGTTGGGTACTCACCCTAAGCCCTGAGAACGAACACTTTCTCCCTTTCCAAGCAATGAAATGATGGGGCAGGAAACTCCAGAGTTGAGTGTCGTGTTACCCGCCCCCCACCCTTGACTAGTGCAAACACATTAGGAGTATTGAAACATTGGCCTATTGCCAAACAACCCCCTAATCACCAGTGAACACTTTAATTGTCAACTAATATGTAATATCTCTAGCAAATTTTTGTCAGGAATTAGGTAGCAGTTGGCAAGAATGGATTCCCTGTCCTGACCTTTTCCTTATGAAAAGCACATTTTTCATTTGTAAAATAATTAGCAGAGTGTGAGATGAAACTTATTTTTCTTGAGCATGCTTTTGATTAAAAGTCCTTGCACATAATAAGCACTCAACAAGTGCTTTGTGAATTAACACCTGGAGCCGCTCTCTTACCTAAGCTAGTGGCAACCCATTCATTTTACATGGTACGAAATTGAGATCCATAAGTGGCCACCTGTCTAGACCATGTTTCCTCATTCCCACTCCAGTCTTTCTCCCACTAAGCACTCCGATGTTGGAAAGGTGGAATTACATTAGATAACTTGGTGCACAACCCAAGATTCTCTGCGACAATGAGCTGGAATGAACCTGGTGACAGCTGGTATCTGGAAGTGACTTTTTTATTTTTTCGATTTTTAAAGATAAGCAAATTAAAGAACATGGAAGGAAAACTCAAAAAAGCAATTATATATATGTGGACAATATATTAGTCTATTGCTAGGCCACAATTACAGCCCACTTTGATCATTGTTCTGCACATTACCCTGAGCTACTCAAAATTAGGGATAATTTTCTACTGTCGGTCCCTGTAGCTAACACTCTAGCTCAAGGATATTGCTCGCTATAGAATTGATTAATCAATATTAATAAAAATAGTTGCCTTAATAGCACCAGAGGGCCAACATACACACATTCACACACACCCACACACACACTTCAGGAGTGGTCACTAAACTAATGGTAGTAAGAATTGATGTTTATCATAAAAACTCTTAAACATCATAAAAATATAGAGTCAAATCAGAGTCAGTGGCAATGACTAATCTGATTCATACCCTTATAGCCATTTCCTGGGTCAAGAATTGGCCCCAGACACTTCGTCATTCCCCTGTCTTCCACACTCACAATATCATCTCCACCCCAGACACTTCGTCATTCCCCTGTCTTACACACTCACAATGTCATCTCCACAGGCAGTCTGGAAACACACACGTCTCACTAGCCCATATCCCTGATATGCTAGCCATAGCAAGAAAATCTAGAATCCCAAGATCTCTTTCAGCCAACATCCTCTATACTTCTGCTCATCTACCCCCAGGGTGTGAAAACTTTCTCCTGTGCCCTCTGAAACTCACTCCTCCCATCACCAGTGAAATCCACCACAGTAGTAATTGCTTTTTTTTTGAAATTTCTCTTTCCCACTTGTTCTAATCTGAACCTAGATCACCCTTGAGGATTTTACTTTTCCTGCTGTCTTCTCATGCTGTGCTTCATTTTTCTCCCTCTGTCTTCCTTAGCACCCCACCTAGAGGACAAATCACTGACCACTTTTCATGCCTCATTACTGTTTCCAGCCCTTTCTCCTTTTCTCCTCTCTAAACACTGTTCATTTTGATCACATGTTCTCAGGATAAATTACTCACTGTAGTTATTATTGTGATCTCTTATGGCAACTTCCCACCACTCCCCAAAGATGTTATTTGCTGGTGCTTTGACATTTTCTCTAATGCCTTAATTCTTAGCAGTTTCATAATAGACATAAATGTTAACAATATTCCAGTATTTCGATTCTTTGACACATCTTCCTCCAATGATTTTTTTCCTTCACTCAGATACCCACTGCCATGGTCATCACCTTGATTTTGTCATAACTAATGATCCACCCTTTCAGAATCTCAAGGTTTTTTTTTTTTATTTTTAAACTTATGCTTACCAACATACTATAAAGTCTACAATGCATGCAGGAGAACAACCAGATGAAGAGATACATGGGGCGAGGTCTGTGTATCCCAAATGGAACTGGGGTACGCCATCCTCTCTGAATATAGATATTCACCATCCTAGAAGCTCCATCGTCTGTCTGAGTCATCACTATCTCCTACCTTGCCTTCTGATCCCTTCTCTCATACAGACTCAGTTCTCCAGCTCATTTGGACACAAGTGACCCTTGCCACTGCCCTTTGACTCTCATGTCCACTATTACCTCCTTGAAGAAATTCCAGTGTCACATGTTAAAATCTCTCCTTTTCATGCACCCACATCTTCCTGGCTCCCCTCTGGCTTTATGGTACGCTCTTGGAAAACAATAACCTGGTTAAATTTAGCTCTGTGCCTTCGTGAAGTAATCTGGCTGCAGCTGGGTGTGACTGGGTGAAATCAGAAAAATGTGATGACTGGAATTACTTTAAGTTCATGACCTGTAATCTTAAGTGGATACTCGATGTAATCCATGCACTCTCTCCAGCATTCATACTTCATACTACATCTTCCCTCCTGAAAGTCTGAAATCACCCAGATCACCTGTACTGTCAGCTGATGAACTTCCTCATTGTACTATTAAAAAAATCTGCAGTGATCAGGAGAGAATTTTCCACATACTGCCTTCTAGGCTCTTGCCTCACACAGTCTGTCCTCTTCCCTGGCGCAACAGATCACCAGTTTCTGTCTCAAGCCACTCCTTTTGATCTGTGCAGTACAGCCACGTGTCTCTTCCTGTCACTTCAGCCAATGGCAGACTGCATACTGGCAGCCACTAGGCTACTTCTCCTAGCCTGGGTGTGTCCAACTGGCAGAGCACCTGGGTTTGTGGAATTCCACTCGAGGATGCTGCCACAACAGCATAACACCCAACGATACATTTCTCAGATGAACTGCCAGCAGCTCATGACAGTCACCCTCGTTGCTCTCACTGAACCTAGATGTCGTTTCAGCGATTCCCTTTGCTCTTTCTTACATGACTAGTTTTCCTCACTCTCCTAGATCATGCTCATCCACACATAAACATGCTGCTATTCCTCCTGTGTTTTTAAAAAAATAATCTTGTTTGCACTTGCC
Source organism: Condylura cristata (assembly GCF_000260355.1). Lineage (NCBI taxonomy): Eukaryota > Metazoa > Chordata > Mammalia > Eulipotyphla > Talpidae > Condylura > Condylura cristata. The sequence goes on from NW_004567120.1 coordinate 36,369,530, forward strand.
GATTTCCTTGTTACCCATTGCAGAAGTTGAGTTTTCTATACTTTGTATGTGCAATTCCTTTCCCGCATGTTCTCTTCACTGACACCTTCATAGGGAAATGCTTTCCTTGTGGTCACAGTGGTGATGGATGATTGCTATAGCCAAAGGCTAAAGGCCAAGTCTCAGTTCCCACGTTTTGCACAGTGCTTCATAAACAGTCTCCTACTTACACATCCGGTTTCCATGGTAGTTTTTCCTTCTTTTCTTTCTCCTCATAAGCTTCTTTCTCTGTTTCCTTTGCCATATTCCCAACCTTTACCACAGGAATACCAAGGGATCCCTAGCACCCCAGGTCTTCTTTGAAAAACACTACTTCTTTGGTGATTTCATCCAATCTCACTTTATATACCATCTAAATGCTAATGACCCCAAAATCCATATAACCAGCCTGCCCACCTCTTCTAAACTCAGTCTGGATATGCAACTAGCTAGCTGTCATTTCCACTTGGATAGCTCTCTTGCAGTCTTCTAACAGCTCTCTTACAGATATCAGCAATTCAGGGTTTCAGAATGAGCTCCTGAGCTTCCCACACTAAAGCTTCATGTAGTCTTGCCCATCTCAGTTAATGGCAGATTTTTTTAAAAAAAGATTTATTTATTTATGCATACAGAACTGGAGTCCAGGCCAGAGGTGCAGGGGCAGTGAGAGGATTCACCAGAGACAGAGTGGGAGCAGAACAGGCTGACTGATGAAGTACACTGCTGAGGGGAGCAGCTGGCAAGACAGGAGAGGTTTGCTGCGCCATGTGGGTCACCTCTGAGGCTGGGGATTGAACTTGCATTTTAGAGGCGGGGCCCAGCTTTCAGTGCTGTTCCCTAACCCTTTGTGTCACCAGAGAGGGCCCTAATGGCAATTTTTGGGTGACACCTTCAAATATATACAGAAGCTGCCTCCTTTTTATCCTTCCCACCAGTGTCTTTTATCTTGAGTTACCTCATTGAGGAGGTTTGCATTTCACAAACTCAGACACTAAATGATTAAAGAAATATCAGGCACTTTAGTTATGTGAGGACAAACATTCTGTATCAGCAAAGTGTGATCTGTAATCCCGAACATCCGTTTTCCTGGTTAATATGCCAAGGAAACACAACCCTTGATCTGTATTCTTGAAAAAATTTCCATCAATGACACATATAGATGCATGGAAGGCTCAAGTTTATGTGGCTGCTGAACTTGACATTGCCTTGGTGTGTGGGGAGTATTTGAGAGAGAGAAGCTCCAAAATATGGCAGGAAAAATGGACTTATCAAATCTTTCTTCTCAAATAGCATAAATGTATCAAAATCTGCCAGCAGGAGTCCATTTTCTCGCTTTCTATTGTGTTCCATTTCATGGTTCTGGAAGGAGTTATGAATTGATAGTTCAGTATTTACAACAATTGGACATGGCAGCTGAGGAACGTTTTGTCATGTTAATTTATTCATATTTGATTAAATTTACAATGTATGCTTCTTTAAATATTGGTGTAACTTATGGTATATGTACCAATTGTTTAAATTACCGTATGCATCTATATATTACTTTGAGTCCTTGTGAACTTTGTATATACCATAGAGAACTAAATGATGAAATTTTGAAATATTGTAATACTTTCTGCAGTCATGAAAATTTGTGAATTGTAGTAATATTACATACAAATAACAGGTTCAAGGTAATGCACAGCATTCCCACAGTTATGTGGTAAGTAAAATGGAGGATTCATTTGATTCTAAGTACTGTTTTAATAATTTTACGCATACTTTCAGTTGTTCCTACCTCAGAGATAGTTTTCTCACGCTGAAATGTGTAGTAATGTATTGATACTGCAAGTCAAGAAAGAAAAATGAACTTGACATTATTGTGAATAAAATAAATATCATGTATAAATCTTCATTATCACATATTTTTGCTAACATAAAGTCAAGAAAAATTGGTAGAATAGATGTATGATAAACCCTGAGTTTTATGTGTCTCATATTATTAATCACACATAGTCAATCAACAAAACGCTCAGACATGTACAATAATATATGCATATTCACACATTTGATATTTTTCAGTGTTTGGCAATATAAAGAACATATGTTTACACATGACAACAATTCTCATTGTGAAGGTGTATTTTAGAGGTAGGAAGTTTAACATTTAACATTTTGAGTTTCCATTTCAACCCTTCCTTGAGCACATTACAATCTAAAGGGTGGGTCTTGCTGCTGCCTTTGAAGTAAGGTCACCCTCATCTGGCGCCTGAAGTATTGCAGGAGCCTTCTAACTGGCCTCTCTGCTTACACATCAGCATCCTGTCTATTCTTTTAAAAAAGATTTATGTATTTATGCATGCAAGAGCTGGGGTGTAGGCAAGAGGTGTAGGGATGGTGGTGAGAGGATTCATCAGAGACAGAGTGGGGAGCTGAACAGCTGGATCTACTGAAATACTCTGCTGAGGCGAGTAGCAGGGGAGATGGGAAAGGTCTGCTGTGCCATGTGGGCTACCTCCCTGGCTGGTGTTTGAACTCGTGTTGCCGTGGCTAGTGATAGCTTGATAGAACTGAGCCTTAAACTCTTCCACCACAGGGAGGCCTAACATCCTGCCTATTCTTAACAATACTGTGTAGTCTTATCATTATAGATGTAGTCAAAAAGATTCTGTTGAAATCTAAGTCAGATTGAGTGACTCCTATATTCAAGGTCCTTCAGGGGTTCAAGTCTTGAAAACCAATCTTACAATGGCCTGAAAAAGTTGCACATCTCCTCGTTATCTCCCTACCACATATTCTCTTACCCCTACTACCTTTCTAGCATACATCTTTCTACTCTCCTTAACCTGCAGGCTATTATACAAGGCACACTCCTATCCCAGGGCCTTTTATATACAAGCTTCGCTTCCTCTTCTCCAGTAAAGGCTTTCCTCAAATGTCACTTTCTTAAATGAAGGCCATTTAGAATTTCAAACCAACCCAGCAGTCATAATTTCCATCATTATATAGATAATTATATACAATGCTACATGATATCTGAACATATTATTATGCTTAGTCTTTCTCCTCCCACTTTAAACCTACAATGAGTGGATTTTTTTTTTTGTTGTTGTTGTAAATCCAATGCTGAGACAAAATCTGGCACATGGTAGACACTTAATAAATAAATATTTGTGGGCCCTCCCTGGTGGCGCAGTGGGTTAAAGCGCAGCACTGAGAATCTGAAGCCACTTCCGCATAAGTTCGATTCCCGCCTGCCGCCTGCCCCGGAGGAGACCACATGGCGAGCCAGACCTCTCCTGGCCCGCCCGCTGCTTCCCTCAGCAGTGTACTTCGTCAATCTGCCTGTTCTGCTCCCCACTCTGTCTCTGGTGAAGCCTCTCACCGCCCCTGAGCCTCTGGCCTGTACCCCAGTTCTGTATAAACAAATAAATAAATCTTTAAAAAAAAAAAAATAAATATTTGTGGATAATTGTAAATGGATGGCTCATTCATATGTCAGCCAACATGGTATTTCTGTGGCTCAGAAGTAACTGTTATCCAGATGGCTTACAAAAAAACTCATGTTATTGTTATGAATCCTTAGAATGTTCTAGATTTTTCTAATTAAGGTTTAGACATTCACCTTTGTCCAAATGGTTAAAAGCAACACGTGCAGAGAGAACTGTCAATGACCTAACATTTCCTCAAGCCCTTTAACACCCATTTATATCATAAAATCCCCACTCAATGGGGGCACATGGAAACCATTTTCGGAACATATGATCCATGAAGAGACATTATATGATCATGATACTGTTAACAGGGTGGTCCCAGGAAAAGGGGAGACTACACTGCACCTGCACAAGATTGCAGGCCTTCCACTCTGCCCTACCCTGCCCAAATAGCAATAATCCCATCAAATCTAAACTCTCTTAGGAAGACAAGACAGTCTTTTGGGAGCAATCCCTCTCACTGCCTCCTTATTTGATTCAAGTAATTAAACCATCTTTGTATTGATCGTCAACTTGGTGTGGCCATTTGGCTCATGCATGCATGTCAAGCTATGAGCCTCTTGGGTCTGGCAATATAACTACATCATTTGTTTGCTTAGAACTTTTCAAAGTTTCCTTATTTGCTCCCAGGGCAAGATTCAAGCTCTTAAAGGTTAATCAGAGTTTGCACGTTCTCACAGCGTTTATAAAGCTTTGAGTTATCGGTTTACATCTATTTTCATTTGCTGCCCTTTTCCCTACTTGTTTCCTAGCGCCCAAACTCACAGTGCAGACAGACCACGGCCCCTCATTACCACCCCTGCTAGGCTTTGCCGATGTAAGGCCACCGCTAGAGGGCAGTAGCCGAGTCAAACTTGCTCACCCACCCTGCAACATCAAGAGTTCCTTTAGATTTTGACAAACGTACTTGGTTACCTGAAGTCCCCACTCAGCACAAGAGCATACATTCGTACATGCGCACATACAGTCTCTTAACTGCAAAGACTCTTCAGAGATTTTAGCCTCATTGCCACTTTTTAGAAATAGTCCCTGACTCACCTGAGAATTCGTTAGGTCTCACCGTGGGGGTCCCCATAACCCCTGAACGCAGAAAACACCTGCGATACTGTATTGTTATGCCAGTTCAGGGGCCCTTTCCCGCAAGTGGATTTCCAGGTTGCCTAAAATGGGGATCCCGACACTCATCTTTTCAGTGCTTAACACAGTGTTTGGCAACAATGACCAGTGCTTTTGTGTTCTGTACTTTTCTAAGCACTGGCTATTATTAAGTGATTAATTTTAACGAATGCCTCCTTGTCCCACTGTTTGTATTTTAACACACATAGCACACATAGCATGTATTTTAACACACTAGTCAGAATAACGGTTGAATTATAAGTCATATTGAATTGCTCCCATATTCAAAACTCATGAAAGGTTGCTCATGTCTTTGAAATATATAAAGAAGTGAAAATACTCATTTTTTGACTTTGATGAACAAATAGCTCTAAGAGGTATTACTACCCTCCAATTTACAGATGAAAAGAGCAAAGCATTGAGATTAAGCAAATTGCCCAAGGTCACAATGCAATTCTTTTTAACCAGAGTCAGAATTTTAGCTTAGCCTGAGTTCGGAGCTCCAGTGTTCCTGCCTTCAACCACCCTGGTAAACTCTCTCTGGAGCCTGGTAAATATCGAGCATACATGGAGCTACACATGTATGCTAAATAAATACATAAAAGAAAGGCCACCTGTGGGCTAATGAATGGGATTCATGGAAGACAGCTTCCCCAGGACAGCCTAAAAAAAGTGCTATGCTGGAAAAAACTTAGTACCCACTGAAAACAGACTGCCATACAAGGTTGAGCCATAAATACCTTATTTTTTTCATGAAGATCACAACTAGCTGAATGTGCCATGTTCTTCCTTCCTGATGTAACTGCTGAGCACCGTGGGTAGAGTATTCTTAAGGGAATCTTGCCATAGACACAGTATCCATAGCTCACGGCAACTATGCTATTCTATTCTAAATAAGAAGGAAAAGTAATTGCTTATGAACTTTAAAAATCGTGAAGTTCATGAATGGAATAAATAAGGATGAAAAAAGGTAAAGGTATCTTCTCAGCAAAAACAAAAGAATAACCAAACCACTCTTAGTTGAATAAACAATACATGGACAGTGTTTGTTACAAGTAGCTCGCTTGCTAATTCTTAATGCCTTATCAATCTCTTATCCTATTCATTTTTATTTACAGTGAATTTGCTCTGAAGAACCTCATCTAAATAAGGTAGAAATTATTCCTGAAATGTTTGGCAAACTATAAGTGCAGAGTATTTGAAGAAAATGCCATGTTGTGCCCACCTGGGATTATTTTTATTTATCTTTTTTTTTCCTTCTGAGCCAACCAGTGTGGTGCCCACCTGTCTTCAGCTGCTTGAAGAGACCAAAACAGATTTAGAAACCACTAGATTTCTGTGCCATCAGACAACCTAGGGAATTGGTTAGGAAAGGCAAGCCCGAGAGTGAGCTGAAAGATAGTCGCTAGAGGAGCGGTGGGAGTTTCAGAAAAGAGACTGATCTTGACAGCCAGCCTCTCTTCTCCAGAAATCATTTCTTGTGGGTCCTTTAAGGCAGGTGATAAGTTTATAGAAGGAGAGAGTTCATTTTAGGTCTCAGAGTAACTTGACAGGTAGGAGAACTCTTCGCACCCTTATTAATATACTGAGAGAACTTGCAAATTGCTTGTACAAGTGATTCATTCAGTGACGCAGTATGACAGAATAGCTGTGTAGTTTCTCGAGAGTGGACAGAGTCCATGTCCATGGACCTGCCTACAGCTACTTTTCTGATGGAGATTGTCTCCATGATTTCATTCTCTTTTATTCATTTTAGCTTTAGTTTCTTTTCATGCCACTGGGAAGATTAGTATGATTCATAAGTGCTTGATGTGGCTGGTGTGAGGGTACGGAATAATAGATTGCTTTATCACATCAATTACACAGTAATTAATGACTCAGTGAGTGCATAAGCATGCCACATTTATGTAAAGTTTGAGGGAAGTGCTGGGGCCTGAATGCAAAGTACTCTTCTATAAAGTGTGTTCTCTGCTCTCCAGAAACCTAGAATTCAAACTGTGGGACTGAAAGTAGGCAGATGAAAAATCCACCCCCTCCTGGACTATGGCGGCATAATCATTGGTGCCCCTGCCTCCATCTTCTCTCAAATACTTTTCTAGAATTTATGATAATGCTCAGACCCTGGAAATACAGTGAATTATGAGGGCATAAATAATACCGAGACCACGCCTAGACAGTAAAACTGCAGGCTAACAACAAACTCTTAAGACAAACTAAGGAGGGAAGATTACCTAAAAAGAAATGACAGAGCGCCAGATGGATATAAGCATCTCAGAAACAGTGACAGGATTCAGAAGACTATGAAGTCATTACTTCAGGCAATGGAAGAAAGCTAAATAATAGAAAGCAAATGTGTTCTTTAAATACCAGTAGACATGGAAAAGGGAAGCAAAAACAAGTGGATTAGTAAATAGAATGAAGGAAAGGGGAGAGGTTAACCAAAGCTAAAAATCAGTGTAGAAAAGGAAAGTGCAGAAAAGAAAATGATACAAGAAAATCCAAATAGATCAGTAGTCACAGTAAATGTAAATGTTTTTCATTCATTTTCTTCTTTGCCCATGGTTATCAATGGTAGAAAGTCACACTGTTGATGAACCTGTAATAGGCAGTAATATGTGATTATGAAATGCCATTTCAACTTGAGGTAGATTTGAAGTTGAAATCAAATTCTTCAAGAGTGAAAGGAACAGACAAACTTCTTGCCTGAAATGGCTCAACATTAGCTTTTCATAGCATAGAAAAATGAGAGAGAAGTACGTTATGTCCCATTTTTCTGTAAATCTTAAAGTTATCTATAATAAAAAGTCTCTAAATTTACAAAGATGATAGACAATAGCCTCTTTCCGTTGAGATCATTTTCCCTTGCAGTTTTCACAAAATACCATGAGGATCGGCCTTGAACTTTCTTGACATGTAGTCCCCCACTCTTACTCAGTACTAGAAGACTAGATAGGGACAGGACATCTAGCATCTGCTAACTGGTTCAGCGAGTGTCCAATTAGATGGAAATATTTCAATAAATGTGTCAGCTACAATTATAAGCCCGATGAACAGCAGTCAAAGTGTATTAATAAGGATTATGACTCATTTTGGAGAAAGTTGATTTAGTTCCAGCTCAATGGGATAGTTCAGATTATATTTCTGTGGGTGATAGGCAAGTCATTTACACTGTGAATATTTCTAGAATACCTACAAATTATAATGAACACAGAGTTGTAATTTCTGATGACAGAGAATTTCTGTTAGGACAGAAATCAGATGGAAGACCAATGTCCAAAACTGATATTTAAAGACCTATGTGAGACCTCCATGTACCCAAATATTTCCACGTCAAGAGTGACTTACCCAGGAAATTCATAAAACAAGGTCAGAAGAAACACTATTTATCCCATATAGAAAGAGTATAATAAACATTAAAGATCCCCTTTGAATGCCTATCATCTATGAGCTACTTCCACAGGCACCATCTTATATAATATACAAGATACTTCTTTTCGGCTTGGCAGTATCTAGATTTTTCCAAAGGAGAGGCTGTATCGGGGGTCAGGTGACTTACCTAAAATCATGTGCCTCACCAGTGTTCTAACTTAGATGCACCCATTATTATTCTTGTGTTCTCTTCATTGCTTTCTGATTGCCATCCTTTACAGCTGGAGCCAAGAGATGCTCCAGAAGCAATTTCCTCAAACATATGGGAGAGGTTGGAGAGTTAGGACCATCTCCTTTCACTTGGAGATTCTGTCTTCCTCTTGATAGTTCTCTCTTCCTCCTGTTCTTATAACCCATGTTGAGAGAGATATCCTCCTCTTTTTGGTGGTCAACAAATAGACGACATTTAAAAAAAACACCCTTTTTTGTTCCTTTTTTATCAAACTGAGATTTCAAAATAAACACTTTTTCAAAAACTAGAAAAAGAGAAAAATGAAACCCAGCAAAAGAAAGCAAGTGTCAGGAAGGGAGTTACAGCTCAGCTGTGTGGTTTGCATAGATAAGGATATGGTGAATTCACCTACTCAGAAAGTTGCTTGGCACAGTCCCCCATTTCATTCTGAAGTTCCTTTGGCATAGATCTTGAGGAGATTGGAAGTGAGAGGAACATGATGCTGCTGGCCTAGGTCTCAATGCAATATCACCCTGTACTTTTCCTAGTACATAGCCTCAAGGTCAAGGCCACCATTTTATCAACTTTGCTTGGACATCTGGTTATTTCCTCACCAGGGTCTTCAACTCTTTATTCTGTTAGTAACTTTTACTCTCTAAATTTTGCTTATGGAAAAAGTCTAAAAACTCATGGTGTTGAACTTAGTGACTTTCAATGTCCATTCCAGATCGAATTTAAAACTGTAGCATCCATTAATTGTCTTCCTCGGTCTCATTGCTCTCACTTAACATAATGTCCTCAAGGTCCATCCACACAGCTGCAATTGGCAGGGCTGCCTTCTGTTTCAGGACTGAAGAATACTGCATTGTATACGTGTATCAAGTGCATTTCTCTATTCATCCATTGTGGAATACTTAGGTGGCATTTCACTTTTATGTGGAGTCTGAAAAAGCCAGACCTGAAAAAATAGAGAGTAAAATGAGAGTTACCAAGACTGGAGGATGGGGGAATATGAAAGATACTGTTTACCTGCAACTATTAGATAAATCCTGGAGATAAAATGCACAGTATAGTGAGAATGGATAGCAGTATTGTATTATAATCATCAAACGTGCTAAGATATTAGATCTTAAGTATTCTCACTAGAAAAAAAGAAATAATTATGTGGCACAATAGAGGTATTAACAATGGCTACTATGACATTCATATTATAATATGGAAATAAATCAATGTATTGTAGTATACCTTAACTTGATATGTTAGACATTAAATCTATTTTAATAAAATAAAATTAACTGCAGGCTTCTAAGAGATAATGAGTAAATGCATTTCCAAATCAGTTGAATTCCTGAGAGCACTCCCTTACCAGATTCCTGGGGAAACATAGTCCTAACTCCATTCCCTTGGTCCTCAGTTCTCGATAAGTTGCAAAGGTCCTTTTGCACTGAGCTCTTCCGAGATAACAGATCTCATGACAACAGAAGTAGCACGCACATTCTGTTTCGAAACTGCCCATCAAACATGGGTTTTCATAAGTGCTCTTAGGTTTTCAGAGGTAGGTAGTGGTTGATTAGTTAAAAGTTAATGGTAATGCAAACTTGAATTTGACCTTCAAGGTATCTGTCCTATTTTCTCTGCAAGCCTAAGGACCACCTGTTGGAAAGTTATGATTTATCCATTGACAACAGCAATTTTTTCTGGAAGTCTGATAAGAGTGTTACTTTGAAAAATCATCAGTTTCTGCAACTTTCATATGTTCTCTCTGTTTATAATGAACTGTTCCCCTGAAGAATCACTTAAGGCAGCTGTTCTCTGATGCTCTGATGCTATGTATGTAGTCAGCTTGAGTTGCCATGTGAACAAGTCGTGCTAACCTCTCAACAGTGCAGTTTTGTTTTACTTTGCTCACAGCATGGGGCCAAGAAACTCAAGGGTTTATTGGCTATTTTCCTTGGAATAGCAAGACTGGACTTTTCAACACAAAGAAATGGGCTTTGGGCTTTAGTTTTGTTGTTTCTTCCACCAAACTATGATTTTCCATTGTCTTCCAGGCCAAGAACAATAGCAGCTCTTAAATGAAAGAAGAAACCAAATCTCATAGGAGATTAGCTTCTCCCCCAGAGTGTTAGCTCTACTTTCTACCATGTGTAAGGCTTGTGTTATCATTTCTAAGCGTCAATACCAGGCTGCCATAAAAGCATATCCCCAGCTAGCAGGCATGTTACCAGGTTTCCACTGGTATGAGAATCTGTAAGTGTGCCCTTAATATTCCCCACTCCAACTCTGCCTCAGAACATTGCCTAGTGTCTTTTATTTTACTTTTATTTTTTTAATATTTATTTATGCATACAGTACTGGGGTACAGACCGAAAGTGCAGGAGTGGTGAGAGGATTCACTGGAGGCAGAGTGGGGAGCAGAACAAACAGATCGACGAAGTACAATGCTGAGGGGAGCAGCAGGCGGGTCAGGAGAGGTCTGCTGGTCATGTGGATCAGCCCCCTGGCTGAGATGGAAGTGGCAGTGAGGCAGCTGCAGTGAGCTACACGGTGCTGTGCTTTAACTGGTTGTGCCACCAGGGAGGGCCCTTTATTTATTTTTAAATATTTATTTTTATTTTACTTATGCATATAAGAACTTGTGTACAGGCCAGGCATGCAGGGGAGAGAGGAACCACCAGACCAGGCAGAGCTATTTAAATCTACTGCTGAGGGGAGCAGCAGGCAAGGCAGGAGAGGTCTGCTGCACCATGTGGGTCACCTCCCTAGCCAGGGATAGAACTGTTGCTGCTGTGACCACTGATAGTTTCATAGTACTGTGAATAACCTCTTGTGCCACCAGGGAGGCCCCATTGTCCAGTGTCTTTTAAAGAAAAGCGATTGATATTTAAAAAAAATTTCTCATTTCAAATTAAAACATTAATTGACTGAGAAATCTTATGAGAGTAGAGAACAATTGAGAGTACAAAAAATGATCACCAATAATACACCCTTAAATATGATAATATTGTTTTCACTTTGCTCTCCTGGGGTCAAAGGATTATAGAACAACTTTATTCTATTCAGAACTGTTAATTACACAAAAAATTTTGGACTTAAAAATTTTAGTCTAAAAAGGGCCTCTGGTGCCAATGTCTCAGGTTACTATGGAGATGGAGGTTTTCAGGAACTTTTCTAACCCCCTATTCTTACTCCTTTGACAATACCCACTTCCTGTAGTCGTCATGGTTGGAACTAAAATGACATCTCTTCCTGTGTATTCAGCCCTGTTCCTGGCCACATGTGCTGGCTGAATCAGGCTGGGTCATTTATTAGACAACATCCCTTTCTTCATAGCA
>NW_004567120.1:36381402-36387731 GCF_000260355.1 Condylura cristata
GAGAGAGAGAGAGAGAGAGAGAGAGAGAGAGAGAGAGAGAGAGAGAGAGAGAGAAAACAAGAGCCCCTTGAGTTGGTTTTCACAGGGAGAAACCGAATCAAGTCTATTCTCAGTCATATATATAGCATCACTGATTTTATAGTAACAACTCTCTGCATTTCAGTTTTTTCATCTGCAAAGTTTTCAGAATTTTTTTTAACATTGTTTAGTGTGAGTGAGAAGGAATGGTGACCACAATGTGGGCACTCATTCAATATTAGTTTCCCAAAATATGGCTTATCTGACTAGGTGGAGATGCATTGGTTCCATAATGAAGCAGTTCGGATTATGTTTTGAGTTTGTGAAATGCAGCTTTTGGTAAGGGCCTAATCAGCTACTCAGCAACGACAGGAATATTGTCTACAGTGACAAATTCAAAATTTTATTACCTAGCATGCTCAAGCATGGAACTGGTGCAGAGAAGATTGGATGTGGCAAAATGTGATTTAAGGGAGCAGCTAAGTTAAAATCTGTTCCTTTGAGAGAATATTACCACAAAATTGAAGATGAAAGAGCTGGAAGAATTTATATCCAAGAGAACTACTTCTTAGTTTGGCTTGTGGGGAAGCAAAGTGGACAATCTTATTGTTCAGGAAGACAGATGTCAGAGACAGTATGGAAACACCAAGAACCAGATCTGCATGGCTATTGCAAAACTACAAGTGATATAGAATAAAATATTTATGACAGGAATTTTTAAACAGTGTATTACTGTGGGAACTCGTAGCTGACCTCTATACACCTGTTGCTTCTAAGTCTTATATTTTCCTTGAATATATAGCAAGGCAGATAGCTCAGGAAAAAAAAGATCCATGTCAACAGGGGGGAAGAGAGAAAGGGCAAGCCAGAATTGAAGCTAGAACTTTTGTCAGTCTTCCATGGCCTCTTTGACAGTTCAGATGAACTTCAAGAAAAGTGAGTCTTTCAACAGGAAACTGAACACACACTTGATCCAGGAATCAGAGACCCAAACTGGAGATCCAACAGAAGTTAAAAGGGCTGCAGAGTCGACTGTCCCCACATTTATGCACTGAGGCTGTAGACCTGCGGCAGTGGCCATAGATTGCCATAATTTATGACACTAATAAACATTTGATGCCATACCAAGGGTGACGTACCATACAGTCACCCTTTAAAAGTGTACAATTTCATGGATTTTAGCATATCACATGGCTGTGAAACTATCACCAATAAAGCAGCAAACTGGAACTCTGAGACTGATGATTAGTTCTTTTCCTGGCAAAGAGGTCTACTTCAATTAAGTATACTTTATTATGCTATGGAAAGCATCTATATGTTTGAGTTTACTTTTTGTCTACTTAGAACTATCATGGTCTGAGGTGTGATGATTCGATCTTCCACTATTGACATACATGTGTTTAATTTTTCTCATTTTATTTTCTGCTATTTTTGCCTTAGAAAAATGAATGTTATATTATCATCACATAGCTTTTCATAATCTTTGTTAAGAATTGTCTCCTTTATTATTAGAAAGTACCACATGAACTTCTAATATAGTGCTTTTGTCCTAAATTCAGCATGCTTGAATTTGAAGTTATAATCCTCAAATTAATTTAAGAGTTTCTTTTTATTATAGAAAAGAAGTATTTAAGAATCCTCTTTCCTAAATGGTTCTGGATTAAATCCTGCCAATGAGTGCTTCTTGCATGAGATTTAAATGGTGGAACACATTAGTCTGTTACACACTGCGATCAGTTGCAGCCAGATGCCTGGGCAGATGTGAGATTCCCGGGAGCTTCCTAGGAAGCGTTTGAGAGACATCTGCTTTGTAGTGGCAGAGGTAGCTACTGGGGACTTTCTTGACATTCTTGAAAATCACAACAGCTTCCCAGAACATACTTTTTGATATGAAACATGTCTTTTCTATACCTTGCAAATATGGTTCAGACATCAACATTTTATCCTTTCCATTTTCAGTTGTAGGGGTTTTAGCAAAACATTCAACTTCAGTTAAAATATGGAAACTCCTCATCCTCAATATTTCTGATTTTTTTTTTGCATTTAATCTTCCTTTTGCATACAGTCCCTGGCAACCACTCCCCCCCCCCCCACCGATTTCTGTCATCATATAACAGTTGTTGATATTTGGGGATTCTACATGAATTGAAACATATGGGTAAAACTTGCTTCTTTCACCCAACATAAAGCTTAAGGGATTCATCGTTTGGAGGATATTAGTAGTTCATTGAGCGGTACTGACTATCCTTTATTCTGTTGCTAGACATTTGGATTGTTTCCAGTTTTGTATGAGCTTCCTAGTCCAAATCTTTTATAAACATGTGTTTTTATTCTGGGAGCGGAATCACGGCTTCGTAATAAAGATGTATATTGAACAATATGAGGAACTCACCAAACAGTTCTCCAGAGTGGTTGTGTCATGTTAACGCCTGCCACCAGTGTGTGAGAATCCCGGCCATCACAGTCTCAATCTTTTTTGGATTTATCAGTTTTAAAAAACTTTAAACCATTTTAAGAAATGTTAGCCAATATCACATATTTTTCCCTTATCAAAATAGTATCTAAAATGTATTTCCGTCATACTAATGATATTAATTAAACACCTTTTCATACACCTTTTGAACATTCCTATGTCCTCTTTTGTAAATTAGTTTATAAAAGAATTGGCCCATTTGAAAAGCAGTGACTTGTCTTTTGTTTTCAGTGACTAAACTTTATATGTTGACAGTGGTTTTAGGCATACAGAAAAACTGAGCAGAAAGCAGAGTCTCTTACTTACTCTTGCCCCTCCCCTACAAATTCTTCCTATTATTCGTGTGGTGTATTTGGTTCAGCTGATGAATCCGTAGTGCTACATTATTAACTGGAGTCTGTACTTGTTATTATGGTGCAATCTTTGTCCTGTACGTCTTTGGTCATTGAAAAATCTATAGTGATATGTATACACTATCAGATCATCATGCAGTAAAATCCTCCCTGCTGTAACTATCCCTTCTTAATCCCATCCTGCCTCTGGCCATCACTGATGATTTTGCTTTTTCCATTGTCTTGTCTTTTCCACAAAGCAATAAGTTTGCAATCTTAAGGTATGTAGCCTTTTTAGATTGGTTTCTTTTACTTAGCAATAGACATTTTAAAGTTCCATCTTTTCTTTTCATAGTGTGAGAGCCCATTTCATATTATCACGAAATAATATTCCATCATCAATATGTAGCAGGTTATTCAACTGAAGGATATTTTGTTTGCTTCTAAGTTTTTGGCAGTTGTGAATAAAGAAATATGCATTCAGGAGCATATTTTTTTGGACCTAAATTTTCAACTCTTTTCTGTTATATTAAGTAGTGTAATTGCTGGGTAGCATGATAAGAGTATGTTTAGCTTTGTAAGAAATTGCCAAACTATGTTCTAAGGATTGTTTTAATTCTCGATTTTTAGGAGTTATTTATATATTTCTTACATATAATTATACTAATGGTATACAATACACATGCTCCATTACATGTTCTAAAACATATTTAGATTTTATATGTTAAAAATATTTACCTATTCTATTGTTCCTTGGTATGTATCTGTATGTATATTTTCAGTATCTTGTCTATAAATTTTCTTAATAGTGTCTTTTGGTGAGAGTAAATTGTCCTCTTTTATGAAGTTTAATTTATGATGCCTTTCTATTGATGAATAGAAAATTCATAGTTTTAGCTTTTATTTTGGGTCTTTGATCTATCACAAATTAATTCTTATGAATGGCATGAAGTTTGGAGATACATCTCTCTTTCCATATGGCTATGTAGTTGTTCTAAAAGTGAAAAATCTGTTCTAAAAGTGAAAGTACAGCAATTCATATTCCTAAGTCTGACATGTTTATTTCCGAAAACTATTCTCTCTTTAAGGTAATGAGGGTTCCTGGGAGAAATGACTGATTCCAGAGCTGGGGCAGGAAAAGTACAAGCTGAGTCTGGGATATCATATTGCTCCAGAAGGAAAAACATGTGTGATAAAATACAATAAGTCAAACAGACACAGGAGTCAGTTTAAAAGAGGTCCTGCTAAATAGACCTGGGAAATGTATAGAGATAGAAATGGATTATAATCCATGGAACAAAATAGGAACCCAAGAGTTCATATTGGTAAAATGTAAGTATTTGAATAAAAGAAAATGTAAATCTCTCCTTTAAAGTAGAATGCAAACTAATATTAAATATTTCTAATAATAACAAAACCATTATCTTTAGTTTGAGTGGGGAAACCTGGCAGAAATCATCGTTACCATCTGATTAAAGTTACTACCATCATTAGTGTAATGAAAGAACATCATGTGTTTTCTGATATGATGTTTTCTGCACTGAGAAAAACAACAGTCCTCCTCTCTGGTATTTCTGCCAAAAAATGCATACCATGAGACTAATAATGAAGAAATGCCAGGAATTGTTGGATATTTTCCAAAGTTACTAGAAAACCTGCACTTTTTAAAACTGTGAAGGGGGCCTCCTTGGTAGCGCAAGGGGTTAAGTCACAGCACTAGGAAGCTATCTGAGCCACTGCAGCAGTTCAATCCTCCACCAGGAACTGACCCACAGGGCACTGCAGACGTCTCCTGACCCGCCCGCTGCTCCCTTCAGCAGTGTACTTCATCAGTCGGCCTGTTCTGCTCCCACTCTGTCTCTGGTGAAGCCTCTCACCACCCCTGCACCTCTGTCCTGTCCCCTAGTTCTTGTGTGCATAAATAAATAAATCTTTTTTAAAAAAGTAGACAGCCTGTTACGTCCATGGATACCCATTCAGTTCTACTGTCAAAGGAGTGAAGAGGGATTTTTAAAAATGATTTTTGCTTTTTAAAAATTACATTGATCATTGTGTAATAAAGACCAACTCATAGTCAGAGACAGAACACACTGGACAATCTGTGCAGTACCACTTCTCATTTTGCAATGAACATCCGAGCCCTGAGATACTTTCCATTCACCAAATATTTATAGGTTTTTTACTCTGGGCCAGGATAGAGCAGCTACGAAAGCGAAGTCTTTGTCCACAGAGATTTGCATTCTAAAGTGGCGGCGGAAGATGGACAAACTGCTATTTGATATGAGGAGCACTACTGTGATTCATGCTACATAGTGAAATGAAGCTGGTTAAGGGGTAAGAGATTAGAAAGCCAGATGTTCTCACGGATGATGTTGCCAGAAAAGCCCTGGCAGAAAAGAGTGGGAGAAGGAGCCTGGTGACTAACTCAGGGGAGAGCCTTGCAATGCAGAGGGGATGGAAAGTGCAAAGATCTCGGGGTCAGAGCTGCGTGATGTGTATGCTAGTGAGCAAGGAAGACATGGTCAGCAGAGCAGGCAATGGAAGAGGTGGATGAGGTCGGACTTTGTAGACCTTGACCAAAGCTTTGTTTTATTTTGAGTGAGAGGGGAAGACTTGTTTTGAGCAGGAGAAGGATGAAATCTAACTTTGTTCTAAAGGATTCCTGTGCCTCCTCTGTGGAGGAAGAAAGTGGAGGAAAAGAGTGCAAGCTAAGTGGTTGGTTGCCACGCAGAGTGGTGGTGCTAGGGATATAAGCGATTGGATTGGGTATGTATTTTAAAAGCAGAGTGAACAAATATATTGGTGCAGAAGTCCTGACCCAATTCAGTTGTCAACAACTATTTGAATAATCACAGTTATAGTAAACAACACTTAACAACACAGCTCTTGATAGCTAAGATTTAGATCAAGTGACCAAAGGACACTCACTAATATTATGACATGAAATACAGTAAAGACAGGATGTCTGCAAATGATTACTGGATGCTGTTTTTGCAGACATCTTTATGCATTTTCATTTAGAAAAAGCCTTTAAAAAAGGAGAGCAGTACACAATAAATAAAAATCCCTGTGAAATATTGTTTTGCCCCGGAGAGCCAATGCCCCCAGGGTCTTTCTTATCCCTAAGAGGCTGTGTGATTCCACCATGTGGCCAGCAGTACGGAAAGTTCTGCAGGTGGGTGAGATTTAAATGGGCAAGGAAATGTGTAAGCAAACCATCATGTAAATGGTATCTGGTGGCCAGAGACCCATAAAGGGACAATGAACTGTATGAGTGGGGGGAGTTAAACGGCCTGTATGCCGTTACACAGGAGCTGGTTTTCCCTGCTGAGATGGGTCGGTCTCTGCTATTGCAGGACCTTGACCAGGCATCAGGCGCGCCGCGGGGTCAGGTCGCCCGGGCCTAGGGAACCGCGGGCTGCCACCGAGACACCGCCCGCCCCCCTTGGCCACGCCCCCTCTGGAGTCACAGCCACTCGGCTCACCGGCGCCGCCGTGGCCACGCC
>NW_004567120.1:36387840-36410775 GCF_000260355.1 Condylura cristata
CCCGTGCGCGCCGCGCCCTTCGCCCCTGGCCAGCGCGCGCCGCGGCGGACACGTACTTCCTGCTGGGCCTCCGCGCGCCCCTTGGTCCTGCCGAGCCGAGCCCAGCCCTGCCCTTCCCTGCCAGAAAGCCGTTCGCCATGGTGGACGAGCTGGTGTTACTGCTGCATGCGCTCCTGATGCGGCACCGAGCCCTGAGCATCGAGAACAGCCAGCTCATGGAACAGCTGCGGCTGCTGGTGTGCGAGAGGGCCACCCTGCTGCGCCAGGTACGTCCGCCCAGCTGTCCGGTTCCCTTTCCCGAGACGTTCAACGGCGAGAGCGCTCGGCTCCCCGAGTTTATCGTGCAGACGGCATCTTACATGCTCGTCAACGAGAACCGATTCTGCAACGACGCCATGAAGGTGGCATTCCTCATCAGCCTGCTCACCGGGGAGGCCGAGGAATGGGTGGTGCCCTACATCGAGATGGATAGCCCCATCCTGGGCGATTACCGGGCTTTCCTTGATGAGATGAAACAGTGTTTCGGCTGGGACGACGACGAAGAGGACACCGATGAGGACGATGATTACTAGGCCCTGAGACCCTCGGCCTGGGGGGAAGGCCCTGCACGCTGCCACCTCCTTCCCCCCTCCCCAGCTCGAGCCGCGTGCCCCCTCACCCTCCCTCCCACCCCCTTCCCTACCTTCTGCCTTCTGTGTCTGTCTCCCTGCCCCTGTAGTGCTTGTCTTTGTTCCAAGAATAGCATAGCGCTCCACTACCCTGCCAGCACTGGGGACTCCCTCTGCACCTTGCTGCCAACCCCTGGCCTGCTCCCAGGACCCTCTCCTGCTAATTTGAACTTTGTCCTGAGCCCCAGCCCTAGTTTGTAACAGGACCCCTCTTACAAACTAGTGGAATGACACACACACAGCTCTGCGCGTGCCTGCCAGGCCTCCATCTGCCCAGAGACCTCTGCTGCCACTTCACCATCCACCTGATTCCAGCGACAGATCGCCCACATCTTTGGCAGTAAGGACCAACCTAGCAGACTTCTGACTTGGCTCCACCTCCTGGGACATTGATTTGGACAGCTTGCCACTACAAAGGACCTGTCTTCCAGCCTGGTTAGTTCAGCACCTACTTCCCGAGTTGTCCCAGGCCCACTGCGCTACCGGGGCCAGGGTGCCTGGTGGCCACACTGTTGACATTTCTTTTCTTCTCGGCACCAGTTTTTCACAGCTGTCCTTTTCATTTCAAAATCTCAGCATTCCCACAGATGTGTGCATTTGGACAAAAATACTAAAAGCAAACAAAAACAGGCACTCAGCCCAGCTCCTCACTACCACCTGGAAAAAACATATGCATTCTTTTCAATAAATATCAAGCACTACAAAAAAAAAAAAGGAAAAAAAAAGAAAGAAAGGAGTGTCTTTTAATGGTTAAGTGCGATCAGCTCACTGGCCTCTGCCACTGTCATTCTGACTCCCCTTATTCCCACTGAGATCAGGGAACCCAGTTGAGCCCCAGTATTTACCCCCATCTCTAGGCTGCAGAGGGCAGCTAGGTTGGGCTCTGTAGGGTGTCTGGTGTTCCCCTCATGCAGGCATCTCTTAAGCCCTAGTGAAGGTAGTGCCCTCCCCAGCCTCGGGGGTGGGGGTGGGGGTGCGTATGAGCAGGTGGGACACTATCCCAAACTGGGACCCGTGAGAGTGAAAGGGAACACTATTAACAATTGGACTTGGACAGCAGACCCAAGTCTACACACAACCAATGCTCCTGTCTTCCTGAGCCTTTGGCTTGCTTCTTCAACACTGCCTGGGAAGTTCTGCCCCTTAGTCCTTACTGCCTGTGGGCTGTTCCTGAGTCGGGGCCTCAACTGACAATGTAGCTCATTGTTGTAAAGCCACATTCGGGTGCTCGGGCTAACGAGAGTTAAATCCTGGATCTCAGCTTGGTAAGTGCCCCATCATACAGTCTGGTGGTGATATTTCCTTAGAATCCTCACCCATACATGTGCCGCAGATTCTTGTCTATGTACAGACTGGTGAGCTGCTCAGCTGTCTGCTCAACCAGGCCTTACACTGCTCTCTGGGCTGTGCCTGATGTCTCAGACTAAGGGAGTGGGGGGTTGGTGCCCAGAAGCATCAGCAAGCTTTTAGGATGCCATTCCTACAGGTTAAGCCATTTAAATGTTTGAAGCAGAGAAGCTTAGTTGGGGTACTTGTGGGGATTACTTCGGCCAGCTGAGAGGATTCAGGAGGATGTGACAGGTTCATAGTTCTTATTCACATCTATGGGCCCAAATGTCATTGTGTCCAGCCTGGCATCAGCCCTACCTGAGTACCTGTATTTTAGACAGGTTAAAGACCTGTTGAGGCTGGGTATTCTTTTATTGGTACTGATACACCTTGCAGGGCAGATTTAATTGGTCACCTCACAGGTGGAGTCAAGAAGGTCCCACCTATGAGGTATTTAGAACTGTTCCTGCTGCGTGGCGAGCACTTGGGAAGCTTAGGCTGCTATGGCCAGGGAGCAGGTGTCTAGGGAGAACAGCATTCTTGGGGAAGTGGGCGAACAGCAAAGCAGGCTCAGGAGGGTGGAAATGATGGCGCTTACTTTCAGGTATTGGATGAGAAAGCTTGTTCTTGGTGCACAGGCGCCGTTCAGGACGGGAGTTATTTCTTCGGTCTAGGAACGTTGTTTCTGAAGACGGGGCTGAGCAGGCTTGACTTAGAAAAGGAAGTTGAGGTCTGGGTGGAAGTGGGGACTGGGCTCCTCAAAGGACTCTAAAATAAAGGTGTTTGCTAGATATTTAGGATTAGTTACTCACTTCCCCAGTCTCTGAAAGTAGAAAGACCAAGACTGGTGAGAGTGACTCCGCATATGAGATGGTGAGTATGAGGCCAAATCACTCTTTCCTCATAACTAAAAAGTCTTCACACTGGGGGAGGATGAGGGATAAGAACAGGCAAGACCTGAAAGCTAGGAAAGGTGAGAGAAACAATCTCCGAAACGTGTGGCAAGATTCAAATTTACCAGAGATCTGGCGATACTGAGAGGAGGCAGCGATTCGGTGGGAATGAAAGGAGACCCTTGTCTTTGTTTTGATCCCAGTTTGCTGCTTTCACTGCTTTGGGCCAGTACAGGAGTGATATCCAGAGAGACAGCTTGCGCCAGGATTAAATCCAGGAATGACCCTTCTCAAGTGGAGTTTTAAGACATGAGGAAGTGAGATGTCCCCCCCCTCCACCAAGCCAAGGGCACACATGTTCTGTGGGGAAAGGGGCTTGCTGAGTATGAGCATGCCTGGCCGAGGCAGCATCTGAGTAGCATCCACCAGAGCTAGGGAACTGAAAGACACATGCCCTGGACAACTGTGTGTGTGCGTGTGCACGTGCGTGTGAGAGAGAGGATGTGTTCGTGTATCATGGCACAGCAGGTTATACTGTAATCTGCTGAGGAGGTGAGTGTGAGAATCTACCTTCATGAAGGCAGGTTCTACAAATCAAAGCGTAGATACAGTGGCCCTGCCACTCAGGAAGGAACTCATGATAGTGACCTAAAGCAGAGCAAAACACATGGAAGCAGTAGTAAGCATGTCTGAAGATACTGCCCCACTCAGGTGGAAGCTTCTAAAAGTAGGTACCAATGCTGACATAGCAAATAGGAACTTCAGACTCCTGGCTTCTCTTAGGTATTATGGACTTGAAATGGTAACAAATTGTGCTAGCCATGAAGTGAAATGAATCATTTCAAAGGTGATCATCATTTAGTGATATCAAATCTACCAGTGAGGCACTGGATTTTGCCAGTCCTTGGGCTAGGTGAGCCCGACTGCCCACCCATTCTGTTGCCATGCATTCTGGGTTGTGGTAGTAATTACACTGCCATGTATTCTGCATATTATGTTGTTCTGTTGTCTGCATAGTGAAAAATCTCAGCTTTGGAGGTAGGCAGGCTAGAGGGAGAAGTCTTGTTGAAATTAGCGTGGTATTTATTTTTAAGTGAGCTTCAACTTTTGTTTTTCTAGAATCTTAAACCAGTTAGAACAAAACTAATACAGGAGTATTAATTCAAGGTCCTGGAAATTATTTTCCTGATGATTACAAAGTGCCTGGCAATTTGTGTTATGGAGTAGTTCAGTTATATGTCCATTTTGGTCTCCGGGTAGAGACAATGAAACTGTTTGGTGTCGGGACACAGTGCTGCTAACTTCCAATGATCATCTCCCTTGAATTTCTTTCCCCTCCTGTCTGAAATGCCTCTGTTAGGATTTGGTCCTTCACTTTCCAGTGTTCTCTTGTCTGGAGATGGTTTTTTAACAATGCAAATAATCCAATCTCTCGGGGATTGATGATAGTTTTTTTTTTTTTTTAAATGGAGCAGCCTTCCCTAGATGAGTTGAGGGGTGGTATGAAATTCTGGGAGGGGGTTTTGGATGTAGCAAACTTTATATACCTTCCTTTTTTGCCTCAGGGGCTGCTATCTCCGTTACACTAAAAAATAAATTCCCTTTTCTTATCATACTATATGTGAGTGTTGCTTAAATGCTACTCCCTCTTCAGAATGACAAATGATTCCATCAGCAAAATTGCAGTAATGATTCTCTTTTATTTTTATTTATTTATTTATTTAAAGATTTTTTTATTTATTTGTGCATACAGAACTGGGTACAGGCCAGAGGCTCAGGGGTGGCAAGAGGCTTCACCAGAGACAGAGTGGGGAACAGAACAGGCAGATCAACGAAGTACACTGCTGAGGGGAGTAGCAGGTGGGTCAGGAGAGGTCTGCCGCACCATGTGGTCACCTCCAGGGCAGGCGGGAATCGAACTCATGTAGAAGCAGCTTTTAGATTCTCAGTGCTGTGCTTTAACCCGCTGCACCACCAGGGAGGGCCCCGATTCTCTTTTAACCATTGTCTCTCTACAGTCAGTTTAGAGTCAAATCAGCTCAAGATTAAAACAAGCAAGCGAACCCCCTCCAAAAAAATTTAAAATCCTTGTCACAGGGCTGTTTGTAGGCCTTATTTTAAATCTTCAGTTTATAAAAGAAGTAGTTCTAGTAAAGTAAAAACAAAAGAGAATTACATTTCAGTGGTAACTACAGTAATTGTGATATTTATGATCTATCTCATTTAAGGACATGTATAATTGCATTGCCATATAGGACATTTAGAACTGTTGATCTGAAGGTACACAATTACATGTTTAAAACTCACAGAAAAGGAGATACCGTGAACTCCCATAAACTTGGTTCTGGATTCATAACCTACCAACTTTTTTGTTCCATTTACCCATTTGTTTTCATATAATCTCCATGGGATATTTTAAATCAAATCTCAGATATCAAATCAATTCACCCTTTCATAATTCAGAGTATTTCTCCAACAGATAAGATTTTTTTTTAAAGATTTATTTATGCATACAGAACTGGGGTACAGGCCAGAGATGCAGAGGGTGAGAGGATTCACCAGGGACAGATGGAGAGCAGAACAGGCAGGTGGACGAAGTACACTGCTGAGGGGAGCAGCGGGCGGGTCAGGAGAGGTCTGCCGCGCCATGTGGTCACCTCCGGGGCAGGTGGGGATCGAACTCATGCGGAAGTGGCTTTAGCTTCTTAGTGCAGTGCTTTAACCCGCTGCGCCACCAGGGAGGGCCCCAACAGATAAGATTTTTAAAACACTCTACAGTACCATCTTATGTACTAACATGAACAATGATTCCTTTAACATTCAACCCATATTCAAGTATCTTTTTATTTGTTTGAATTAGGCTTTAAAAAAATGGACCCATTGTATTTGGTTTATATCTCTTGACCTTCTTTTGATTGATAACCATCCCTTTCCTCCCCTTTCCTCCCTGTTTATTTGTTAAGGAAATCGGGTTATTTGTTCTATGTAATTTCTGTGTTTTGAATTTGCTTTAATCTTTTCTCATCCTTGCGCAGGTTCTCCTTGGGCTGTTCCCCCCCACCCCCCTCAATTTTTAAGAAGTACTTTATTTGTTAGGGATCTGTGTTATATGCCACAAATATTTTTCAGTTTGTCATTTGCATGTTTATTTTCTTTGGTATTTCACATCCTTATGAAAATGTCTGATAGGTTTCCACTTTCCCTCATCATGTCCCTAATCTCTGTACTCAGCTAGTTTATGTGCTGACATTCCTTTATTAGTTTTATATCTTTAAATAGTATATATACCTCTGTTACTTTTCAGATGTGAATAATCTGTCTTTAGTCTCAGCCCTGAAACATGAGTCAGATACTAATCCACTATCCGTAGCAACTTTATAAGGTACTATAAAGTTTCTGTGTTGTCAGTGCTAATAGTATTTCGGTATTTCCCCCACTGGAATCCTGACATGTTTTATTTTTTAAATTTTTAAAAATTTTATAATCATCCTTCATTTTGTGCATTTTTCCATCTCGGTTGTCATCTCCATGGACTTCCCAGCACCAGGTCACCTCTGTGCCATCACCATAATCTGGTGCCCTCTTCCTGCCCAGTTTTGATCCTATTCCCCGGTAAAATGTCTCTGGTTTATAGTTTTGTATTGTTTTCATTTTCATTTTATTACAATTGCCTTCCCTCCCCCTCACCCCTACTCCTGGTTCCTTACGCTCCTACTATGAGGGAAACCATTCAGTATTTTTCTTCTCCTTTCTGGCTTATTTCAGTAAGTATGATGGAATCCTGACATGTTTTAATCATAACATATCAGCTAGATGAATGAAATAGGTAAAAATTTGTTTATTTCATTCAAATTTTTGTTAGCTAGTTCACCCTCCCTCCTCCTACCCCCTTTTAGGTATTTCCTGAAAAAGCAAAACAAAAGCCAAAAATTTCCCAGGAACTGTGTGCTCTGTGGTTTTGAAAGTGAATGACAATTTCCTTATCAGAAACGTCATGAGTCCACTTGGCTTTGTTTTAGTGTCGCAATATTTTTTGGTGTTGAAGTTTGTTTTGTACAAGCCTGAGACCACTCTGATATTTTTCACTCACAATTAATTTGAATTTTTTATTGAATCCCCAGAGTTTGTTTCTTTATATTTGAATAGTTTATCTTGAAGTATTATGTATTTGTCATTTACTGAGGGGCATCCTGTGATGCTTTACTCTGTAGATTCAAGGACTGATTCATTTGTGCAAAACCTTCTTAATTATTCCTCTAAGTATATGTAATGTGTGCTGACACATATTTACGTTCACCTTTGCTTGCCCTCTATGTTTTAAAATTTCCCAGCCTGAAAATGTTGTCTTCATTTCCATTATACTCTGTTTCCTTTTATCAGTCCTCTTCTCTGTAACCTTTACAAAGTGTATTTCTGTGATGGTTTTGTTTTCCTTCTGCCTCTTTGCCAGCGCTGCCTGCTCTGTTTTAACTTCTGTTGGCTCCTCTATGTTGTAGCTGTGATCCCTTTGTACATTTTCAAGCTACTTGTGACAGTGTATGTTAGGATATGCGATAAAGGTGATATGGTAAGTAACATTTCATGGAAACATTTTTGGGGAGAGTTACTTGTGGTTCTCCCCTTGCTCCTTCCCTCCTGCGGGGTGATTTCAGGGTCTTTCTGGATCTTGTCTGTCTCCTTAGTGGTGTTGCTCTTCCTCAGTGGCCGTAGTCACATGTCAGTCTTTTTTTCTCTTTCAGTCCAATTCCAATAACTTTTTGTCTGGCAGAAATAACTCAGTGTTGGTGTTTTGTACATCGTATGTACATCGTATGTACATTTCAGTAGCTCTTTCCTGTTTTCATTGTACCTAAATGTACCTAGATGATCTCTGCCATTATTTTCAGAGTCAGTATTAGGTCTCTTCTGTTCTTCCTCCTGCTGCTTGGTGGTTCTGACTGCAGTCACCTAAGATAGTATTTGTCCCTGATAGCTGCAGACCTCACTTTCGGGAGGGACTGAGTAAGACTCAGCTCTTGGGGTAGGAGTACTTGAAAGGTAATTAGTAAAATATTTAGGATACTTTGTCACTGCAGCTGTGTGTATATTTCTTGTTTAAAAACATCAGTAATTGCACTCTCAAATTTTTGCAACATTTTTTTTTTTTAAATCCCCCTCTATAACAAGTAGAAATATGGAAGGGTTTTATCACCTGTGGAGAAGAATGGCCTAAATAGAAGCTCTGATCAAAGTGTATAAAGAAAGGAGAAAGAAATGTGTGATTCATTGGAATAAAAAGTAGAAAGGGCCAAGTTTATCTCATAAGATGGAAACAGAGATAGACAAACATATATGGAAAGATCATTCTTTTTGTGAGTTGAGAAGAGATTGTTCCTTGCGTAAAACTTAAGTCCAATGCGAATGCCTTCGTGATCACGGAGGTTTTGATACCTGTCCTGGCTTGGCCACAGAGTCACTCTTCTAACCCCAGGCAGCTTCTTTGACATTTCTGGTTCTAGACTCCATACCCATGTCACAGAAACGGTTATATCTCAGGAATAATATAAGATAAAATGTTTCTTATCTAGTAGTCAATAAATGTTAACTTCATTCTTTTCTTCAGTTGGCATTATTTATGGCGGTAGATACAGTAGTGTATGGTGTGAGATACAGTATTGCATGGTATGAGATTTGAAAAAGATGCTGGGGTTACTCTATCTTTTTATTGAGTTATAATTTACATAGTATAGAATTCATCCTTTCATGTGTACAGTCTACTGCTTTTGGAATATTTACAAAGCTGTGCAACTGTTACCACTAGGTGCTTAAAGTTTTCATCATATCAAAAAGGAACTGTGCTCATTTACACTTATGTCTGCTTGCCCCAGCTATACCTTCTCCCCTCCATTCCTTCAAACCACTAATACCTGTCTCTATGGATTGACTGTTTTGGACATTTCATACAAATGAAATCATATACTAAATGCTCTTTTGTGATTTGTACAATTTCAAGGTTCTCCCACCTTGTAGTCATATCAATTGCTTCTTATGGCTGATTAATATTCCATTGTATGTACCACATTTAGCTTCTCCATTCATGAATTGATGAACATTTGAATTGTCTTTACTTTTTGGTCATTATGAATATTATTGCTGTAAAAGTTTGTTTTTGTTTCAACACCTGTTGAAATCCAGGAGTGACGTTGCTATGTCATATGCAACTCTGGTTTAACTTTCTAAGGAAATGCCAGGTTGTTTTCCAAAGTGGCCTTACCATTTTATATTCCCACTAGTGTTATATATGTTTTAAAATTTCTCCATATTCTCATCAACCCCTGTTAATGTCCATGTGTTTGATTATAGTCATCCTAGTTGGTGTGAAGTGCTATATCATTGTGGTTGCGATTTGCGTTTCCCTGATGATTAATGATATGACCATGTGTTTATCATTTTTTTCAAAACTGCTTGCTTTTTAATTGACCTGTCTTTTTATTGTTGAGTTACAAGATTTCCTTATGTGTTATGTATTTGAGACATAATTATCAAATATATAATTTGAAAATTTTTTTTTCTATTGAATGGGTCATTTTTTTCACTTTTTGATAGTATCCTTTTGAAGTATAGAAGTTTAATTTTGATGAAATTCAAGTTATCTCTTTTCCCTTTGGTTGTTTGTGCTTGTGAGGCCATAGTTAAGAAAACATTTCCTAACTCAGGGTCACGACAACCCCTGTTTTTATGTTTCATGTTTGTATACTTTTTTGCAGTTCCCAGAGTGTTAAGTTTTAGCACTAACATTTTGGTGTCTGGTACTTTTTTTTAAAAAAAGATTTATTTATTGATGCATACAGAACTGGGGTACAGGCCAGAGGTGCAAGAGTGGTGAGAGGATTCACCAGAGACTGAGTGGGGAGCAAAACAGGTAGCCATCGCCACACTGCCTTCATTACAGAAACTTTAGAGTGTGCTTAATCTGTGGTAGCACTAGTTCTCCTCTTATTGCTATTCTCTCAGTCTTTGCATCTATCCGTATACTGTATCTCTCTGTTTACTGTATCTATCCATATACTGTATCTGTTGTCTATGAGTCTATTCCTATATGTATCTACCTATCTGTATGTGTCTATCCGTTTCAGAAACCATAGGTCTAACTTCATAAAATGTAACATTTAATAAGATAGTATTAAATCAATATATTAAACTGGGGAGAGTTGACATCTTTATGACATTGAGATATCTTTTCCAAATGCAAGAAATGCCTTTTCAGTTTTTCAAATTTACTTTTATGTCATTCAGGAATATTTGAATTATTTTATATCGGGTTGAAACTGTATGCTTGAGTAACCTGTAACTGATATCGTGTGTTATATGTGTATATACTCTTGGTTATGTGTGTGAGTTTTATGTCATGTCAAAGATGTTGGTTTAGCTTTTGTATTTATTTTGGTTTTTTGAATATGCTATTATGTGTAAAACCTCTTTTCTAGTTCTGTGCCTCCACTTGCTTTCTCTCACTCTGAGATTGTGGTGGAGGCATAGGGGCAACTTTCCTGTTTTTCTCCTTAGTGACTGACAGTGCTGCCGACATTTTCCGACCACCGTGTACATAAACTTACACACACACGTGATATCATGGTATATCATGGTGTTAAATTCTGTGAAGCCAGTTTTCAGCATCTATGGAGAAAATATTAGTTTCCCCCTTAGATTTCTTAAAAGTTAGGTAGGAATTTGCTAATATTAACCCCTTCTTGAACTTCTGGCATAAATCTCATTTGGTCATAATATTTCTCTTTTCATTTTCATATGCAATTAGATCTGCTTGCACATTGATATTCATGAGACTGTTCTGTAGTTTTCCTACTTGTGTTTTATCAGATTTATGTGCCAATATTATATTTCTTTTATTAACAAAGTGAAAATATTCCTTGTACTATGTGCTGAAACAATTTTAAGTAGCAGTGAGATTAAGCCATAGTCAGTTTCAATGTAAAGCCTTTGTGAACAGAATAGTCAATGCAGGTTAGTACATGAAAATTCTTTAGTGAAAAATAATATGTGATATTTTAAAATACTTTGCTTAATAACTAGCTTATTATGTTAATACTAGCTTACTATAATTCATATTTGATAATACTTGATAGGTTAACCCAATGTTTAATAAATAATTTTATTTTATATAATCTGATTTTCACTTCCATTTTGTGAATCCATTATTATGCCTATTTTATGGCTAAGAAAAGGATTTTATGGCTTGCGGTTAGTGGGCAGCAATAGAAGAATTTAAACCCAGATCCACTGTTTTCATGGTCTTTGTCCATTTCATACTCCTTGTATGAAATGCAGTTACTGTCTTGATGTTAGTATTTGGCCACACATTTTAACTCACAAATCATTTTATGTGTACATTCAGCAGGGAAACTATCCTTGGTTTTGAATCTATTTTTGTCATACTTGGGGGTTACTAGCTCTCACTACCAGTACTCCTTGGTGATGGGAGGGTGCAGCATGTGCATGTCTCTTTGGATATTCATTCTCGCCAGCTCCTACACACACACACACCTCTTTCAGAGGACATCATGAGAAGGATTATGTTGAACCAGTGATTGTAAAATCCAAGTATGCTTTTGGCATATAGATGTAGAGTTGTTATAATTTGGAAAACATGCTTCATTTATAGTGTAACTTTGTGCTTCCATCCAAGTGAGAGATTAGATCAGCTCTAAGTTACCCGCTATTTTGAAGATATGCCCATTAATGATAAAGACAAAAGCAAACAAAAATTCCAGTTATCTTTAGGAAAAGATTTAGTGTGATTCCTTTTCTTTTTACAGTGTGCTGAAATTCTAGCTCTAAACATAATACAGGCCCTCCCTGGTGGCACAGTGGGTTAAAGCGCAGCACTATGAAGCTGTCCACAGCCACTTCAGCACACGTTCGATCCCTGGCCAGGGAGTGACCCACATGGCGCAGCAGACCTCTTTTGTCTCCCTGCTGCTCCCCTCAGCAGTGGATTTCAGTCAGTCGCCTATTCTGCTCCCCACTCTATCTTTGGTGAATTCTGTCACCGCCCTTGCACATCTGGCCTATCCCCCAGATCTGTATGTATAAATAAATAAAATCTTTAAAAAACCATAATGCATCAGCTCTTGTACTTTAAACTTGAGCACTTGTATTAAAGTAACTAGGAATGAGAAAATTTTAAGTGTAAAAGTATAACATTATATTCAATAAGATCAATATTGTATCAATATAAAAATGCAAATTTGATGATGGGGAAACATTTTCATTTCAATGTTCATTTATCTTCAGATAAATGTGTACACAGAGTGTTCACAAGCTAATTTTCATGATTGTATTTATTTCATTTGTTTCTCAATTACTTTGTCAAATCCAATCTCTTTGCCATGGCTGTGAGCAATCTGTCCCCTCTCTGCTTACCTTTCCTCTCTGAATTTATCTTTCCCTTTCATTCTTCAATCTGTGCTCCAGCTC
Source organism: Condylura cristata (assembly GCF_000260355.1). Lineage (NCBI taxonomy): Eukaryota > Metazoa > Chordata > Mammalia > Eulipotyphla > Talpidae > Condylura > Condylura cristata. The sequence continues at coordinate 36,400,205 of NW_004567120.1, forward strand.
CGCTAGCTTGCTTTACTTTTAGGACTGTGAAAATGTTTTCTTCCACAAGGACACGCATATGCTGTTTCTTTGCCTGGGACAATTCTTCCCACCTCTCTTTACCGAGCTGGCTCCAATATATATTTTTTGATATTACCTTCAATACAGTTTTCCTGCAGTAACATTAACTGGCCAGTTCCAATCTCCAAACAACACCAATTTATCCTTTTAAAAACTCTTGACATGTTGTACTTTTTTCTTGGAGCATTTGTTAATAATTTAGGTCATTTCTTTAGTGCCTCCCACTAGAATGTAAGCTCTATGAGGTAAGGGTCCTCACTTGTCTCATTCTCCACTATATAACTAATATATTGAACAATATTAGCAGAGAGTAGTAAGTACTGGTGTGGAAGTGGAGGAATCAATGAGTTTTAACAGTCACTGTGAGAGAAGCTGTTTCATGACATAATCAGAGTGTGGAGGGAAATCAGAAAATTCAGGCATCATCAACCTAATAAATAAAACAAGGAAGGAGACTGATGTGAGCATGACCTTAGAAGTGAAGTAAGCCTTTCTGTGCAAGCAAAGTGACATGGTACTTTTCTTGTAAAATGTTTTCAACATTTTATGAGCTGTGATCATTTCCGTATTTAATTTACTAAAGAAAAGTAGTAGGCATGGGAGTGGAAATCTTTCCGAGATTCACCAGAGGTGTACACTGCTTCCGCTTCCCATATCTTTTTATAGTCAGTGATGACATTCAGCTCTTGTATGCTCTGCTGGAGATATGTGTATTTGAAGAAATTCATTAGCATTGAAAACACTGGATTCATGCTGGTACCCTAGGGAAATTAGGAAATGCCACTGATTTAACTTCGATGTTAAAGGACATTTTTGGGGAAAGAAAGATAATGGGTTTTTAAAAATGCCGACACAAGGGCCATGTCTGTATTCATGCCGTGGTTGACTGCTTTGAAGTTATTTTTCTTTTTATACCTTATTTCCATGTCCTTTTCTTTGTTCTATATTTTTCCATTCCCTTGACTGAGCAGTCAACCATAGAACAGTTAAAATAGTTTCTGTAAGTACGCTCAATCTTTAGGTCTAAAACTTCTAAAGGGGTGATGAAAAGGATTCTGGATGTGACATTCCACTCAGAGTGAGCTTGTTGTAACTGCTGCTGGCGTGGTAGCTACCAGCACACATATGAATGGGACAAAGGAAGCTGAGCGTTTAAGCTCTTGTTTTAAAACTGTACTTATTTAATAATTTGTTATTTCCAAAATTTCTGCTGTCAGAACTGCACATGGACCACATAAGCATCGGTGACAACAATGTTTATATGTACAGTTGCAAACAGAGAGAGGAATGAGTCCATATAGACAGCGCATTGTTGGGTGCCATTCTGCTCTGTGGCTGGTGGGCCTACTGGTTTAAATGTTTACTTCTCCATGAAACCTTCTTGGATCTCGACCTCTTTCCCCGAACACATACATGCACATGTCAGATTTCACCATGTCCTTCTCTCATACTCCCTTAAGCACTGAAATTAGATCACTCAGAATACCTGAGGGACATTTTGGATCAGTTGCAGAACATGCAACATGCTTTTAGGAGTTAGAGAAGACTGTGAGCTCCCTCTGCCCTGTCTCTCATGAAGCCAGTCCCAAAAACCCTGCCTCTGAGAGATATATTTTCAGAGACATGTCATCCTAAAGCTAATCTAAATGCTAGAATATGACCTGCCCTTCAAGGTAATTTCAGTGAATATTACCCAAATGTCCTCTCATATCAAGGCATTGTGGGACAGATTTTGAAAAATGCTTAGATGGCCATCCCTGGTGGTGCAGTGGGTTAAAGTGCAGCACTATAAAGCTAGTCACTGCTGCTTTGGCACGAATTCAATTCCCGGCAAGGGAGGTGACCCACACGGCACAGCAGACATCTCCTGTCTCCCTGCTTCTCCCCTCAGCAGTATATTTCAGTTGATTCCCCCTGTTATGCTCCCGGCTCTGTTTCTAATGAGTACTCTCACCTGCCCTCCCCCTCCCCCACACATCTGGCCTGTACTCCAGTTTTGTATGCATAAGTAAATAAATCTTTAAAAAAAAAAAAGAAAAATGCTTAGAGTGTAAGTAAACTCCTCAACAGTCATTGAATGATAGGTTTGTCTTCAGTTATGAGTTCTGATCAATACTTTAGAAATACCTGAAGATGTGCTAGAAAAAAACAATGTCTTGAAACCATTCTGGCGTAAACTCCTGGGGGCATTAAGACCACCTGGTTGTATTCTATGAGAAATTCTCTGCAGAGATGTCTCTAGAAAGCAGACACACAATAGATGACCTTGGCCAAGCTGACACCAGGCTTTGGCTGTTTCTCAAGCAGATCTTAAATCCCGGGATAAACCAGCTTCTTTTGTGAAAAGCAACCACTTTGAAGTGAGGATTGGCATCAGTTCTCTTAATGCTCAGTGATGACAGAGTTTCCACCGAGGGGAAAATGTTTGTGGCCTTTCATTTGTTTGTAAATGTCTGTGTATCTCTCGAGGTGTACTAAGACTTTTTGTAGATGTTAAAATTGAAGTGGGTAGAGACTGTAGGAAGTGCTGCGTTTTGCCCTCATAACCTGCTTGAGAATTATGATTAGAATTTAGAGCTCTGGGTTCCTGCTTTTGTTAAGAAATATTGATAAGGGGAAGATTAGATGGAGGTGGTTGGCCAGAAGGGAGGTTGTGTGCTGGATTTTGGGGAGACTTGTTTAAGCACATATTGGTATCAGTCTCTTTGTTTGCTAATGAGCTTCTATGGAGTAGTGAGCAGGATAATGTCTCCAAATGCAGATGTTATACCAAGCTCTCAGCTAAGCACAACATAGCACTATCTCTAACTTTTATCACAGCCTTTCAAAATATTCTCCTTAGGAGGACATTGAGGCTGTTAGATATAAATACTTGCCTAAATTTTGTCATTAGTGCTCACCCAAGGTGCAAACTGGCTTGTATAATCCCAGCAGTACCACTGCACCACAGTTCTGCTTAAAAAAATCACAGTCAATCCATGTGTCATGTAACATTGGAATAGTCTATGTGGGAAAGGGGTGACACTTGAAAGTTGATTGTAAAGTTTCCTATGGCTACTCTAACAGATCCCAGATGACTTAAAACAGCACGAGTGTGTTATCTCATTGTTTTTGAATGCAGAAGTTCAAAATTAAGGCTAAATTCCCTCAGGAGGTTCAAAGGTAGAGTCTGTTTCCTTTCTCAGCTTCTAGTGGCTTGTGCTTACCTTATGCTCAACTGCCATCTTGGGTCACATTTCCTCCTCTTCTATGTGGTAGCTCTTCCTCAGCCTCATGCTTATAAGGAGATGTGTCATTGCATTTAGGGGTCACCTGGAGAAATTATCTCACCTCAAGATCATTAACATAATTACATCTTTAAACTACCTCTTCCTCAAAAAAGTCCCACTTCCAGGGACTAGACAATAGGCATGTTTGGGGCATCGGCCTACATCAGCCTCTGAGAATGGGGCATCCTTTTACTCATGTTATTGCTTCCTGGAGGAGGTGGAGTTGTTGCAGTTCTCTCAAAGGCCTGCAGAGGTAGGCATATCTGATGATAGTTGAACAGAGAAGGATTAAAATCACTCATAGAAAAGCTGGAAGATTCTAAAGGACAAAGTAGTTTTAGAGTGAATGTTTACATTGTTGATCTAGTCTCTAAGGGACTTTCCTTCTGAGCTGTGTGAGAGTTTATTGAATAAAGCATGGACTTTTCATAACAGATGATCAGGTGCTGGGTTGTTTATTTTTCCAGAAAAAAAAAAACACATAGCAAAAAATAAATGGCTCTCTTGAGCCTTCAACTTTCTGACTCTGGCGGACCTTGGGATTTGTCAGCTTCCATAATTGTGTGAGCCATTTCCTATTAATAAATCCCCATCCTCTGGGTTCTGCTTCTCTGGAGAACTCTAATTAATACATCCTTCCTCATTACAGTTGCCTGCTGACTTCCAGCTCACTCCTCCTCAGCTGCTGCTGATGTTTTACAACACAGCACACTATCATCTTGTCAACCCCATTCCTGCTTTAATTCTTGGTGATTTCAGCACCCATGTATAAAATCCTTCCATCCTTCTGACCTCTCAATTCAGTGACCTTTTGCTAGTGTTATTTTCCAGGATTCTACCTGGATATATTCTATAACTGCAGTCTCCTCCATTCCACACTCCAGTCCCACACCCCATGTGGTAGCTTGATACTATGATTATTTTACCAATTGGGACTGCCAATATACAGGCTGTGCTAACTTTTTTCTAATGCCTTCCCTTCTTACATCCCAACAAACCTATTCTCCATTCCTCTATTTTAGATTTAGAATCCATAGTCAGCTCCCTTGCTTCTCTCTTGTTAATCATACTCATTTGACACAATTTCCAGCCTGGTGAAATCAAATATCATTGAGAAAATTCATACAATCATGTTAAGTGGCCTCCTTTAAACTCATGATCACCATCCTCAAGTGGGTTCTTAATGCTGTCCACAATTGTGCTATATTTGCCAATTCTATGAACACTCTCAATGGCTGTTCATGATTTCTTCCTCTTGAGAACTCAGACACCCACTCCCTCCACCTTGCTCCAGTGTAACTCAAACAACAGAACCATTTGGAAAAGATTTTCATCAAGCCATTCTCACCATAGCTTCTCAACAACAGCCTCTATGCTGACACACTCAGCCTTCCTTCCTGTTACCATGGTTGAATTGTTCATACTCACAGCTACAGCTGTCACACTTGATCCCATCCCTGCTCACCAACCCCAGAAAATCCCTCTTGCAATTCTCTTCTTCCTTTTCTGTGTTGTTAATTTTTTTCCCTGAATTTTTCTCATAAACATAAAATTCTATCATTTTTTTTCTATCAGTAGCACTGATGGAAAAGTAAGTTAAAAGAATTAAAGTCTCATGAACATTTAGAATTGAAAGGAAGAAGATGCTGGGAAGTGTGGATAAAAGTCAAGTTCTGTAATTGCTTATTTCTGACGGTGATGCCTTGAAAGTTTTTATTTTAAAAAAGCCATTTGCTTTAATGGCTTCAATTTGGGTATAAACTGTAGTTTCTTGAGCATTCCTTACCTAAAAATGACCCTAAACATTATGTGTGTGAAAATGATATTCTCCAGTGAATGAGGAAATAAGAGAATACTAAAGGAGAAGACATTAAAATATCACCCGCTGAAACATGATGTTTTACAAGCTGCTTTTTACCAACATGATTTTTCTGCATCCTGTAGTGTTTGAAAGCACTTATTTTGAAGTACATAAGGTATTATAATTACTTAGTGTGCAAATAAAGATCCTAAAACACCATCATTAGTTAGGAAAGTCCATGACACCTGCTGTGAAGTAAAATTATGAAAACTCTTTCTCATTTTTTGACAAGATGTTATGTTACCAGTCAGACCAAATTCTTAAAGAATTGTCTGTGTCCTGGGATTTTTACTTAATCTGATTGCTTCTTCTCCCTTATATGATTTAGGGTCTTTTCTTACTTTGTGTTACTGAGGTTTACTTCATTTTCCAAACTACTTGAGGACTTACTGAGTGATTCTTTGGCTTAATACATAGCATAATACCTGACCCACTGTAGGCTCTTAATAAATGTTGAATGAATAAAGAGGAATTCATTTAAAAAATTCAATCTCTTTTGTCTGTTTCCCAAAGGTTAATTTGTAAAGTGCCTGCATCAGAATCACTATAATGCTTATGTTTTAAAAATGGAAATTCCCGTAGAGAGCTTCATCAACGTATGATGGGGTTATGTCCTGCCTTGTAAATTGAAAGCATAGTAAGTTGAAAATGCATTTAATACACCTAATCTACCGAACATCAGAGCAGCCTCGCCTACCTTAAACATGCTCAGAGAATAAATGCACAGTAGCTTACAGTTGAGCAAATCCTCCAACACAAAGCCCAGTACATCAGAAAATGTTGACTAGCTCATGGAATGTAATGAATTGTGTGCTGAAAGTGAAAAGCATTTTGGGGGTATGGCTTGCTGATTTGGGGACCATGCAGCTGACTGAAATGCCACTGATATGCCCAGCATATTGTAATGCCTGGCACATCGTGATGCCCAGCATCACAAGAGAGATCAAACTGCTGGTCACTAGCGGGGGAAAAGAGAAATATTAAAAATTGGAAGTATAGATCCTACTGAATGCACATTGCTTTTGCACCATTATAAAATTGAAAAAATACTAAGTCAGGGGCTATCTTGTTTTATTTTTAAAGATTTATTTATTTGTGCATACAGAACTGGGCCACAGGCCAGAGGTGCAGGGGCAGTGAGAGGATTCACCAGAGACAGAGTGGGGAGCAGAACAGGCAGGTCATCGAAGTACACTGCTGAGGGGAGCAGCGGGCAGGTCAGGAGAGGTCTGCCACGCCATGTGGATCACCTCTGGGGCAGGTGGGGATTGAACTCATGGGGAAGTGGCTTTAGCTTCTTAGTGGTGTGCTAAAGCACACCACTAAGCACACCTGCTGTGCCATCAGGGAGGGGCCCAGGGTCTATCTTTAGGCCACCGGTGATATATTGCCTAGCATGGGGTCATTGGAATTGGAGAAAAAGTTGTCTTTGGCTGCTACTGTTTGTTGAACTGTGTAATAGGTGCTGTGACAGGCAGGTGAGGTGTTTTCTGTCCTCCACAGAGGAACAGGGGACAGACAATAACCAGCCAGATGAATACAGGATGCGAGTAGTGCTATGAAAGGACTATGCATGGTACTTGCATAAGCAATGCCAGGAAGAGCTGCTTTATGTTGGGAGTTAGAAAAAGTCTCTCTGGATGGTGACATTTAAGACGGGCATGAAAGTACTTGCGTTTGGAAAGAAGAGGAGAGTGAGCTTCTATACCAGGATGCTGAGGAGGGGACAGGAAGGCAGGACAAACTGTGTGGGAGCAGCTCCATGGATGCCCTCGCATATCTCCACAGGGGGCATGTGGGATCATGAATACTTGTGGATAAAAGCTCTCCCTTGTTTCACAGGTCAATGTGGTGATTAAATAAGCAATAGCAGATAGAACAAACTCGACAAATGTTACATGTTATATATTGTTTTAACTTGTGTTTCTTGGATGCAAGTGAGCTGGTAAATCTTTCCATGTGTTTATTATATTATTATTTCTTTCTGGTGGAATTTCCCATTCATGCTCTTTGCCACTGTCGTTATTGTCACCTTCATCTTTGCCTGCTGTTTTTCAAAGTCTGTACCTTCGCCTCCCTTTTCACAAAATAAAGAGGTTGTATCAGCCATTCTTTACAGTCCTTCCTTGATTCTCCCCTTTCTATCTCTGAGAGTTTGGGAGGCAGAACCATTTTCTTTTTAGTGAGGACTTAGACTCCCCATGTGTTTTAAAAAGTAGCTTAATATTGTAAAGAAAATGTCCATTCATAAGCCTGTTTTTCCCCTTAGAGAACAGCATCACAGTCTACATATTTATCCTTGATTTGCTGAAGTTTCACTGCTCAGAAGAAAGTGCTTTGTGAATAACATCTCCAATAGGCCCAGTCGCTTCTCAAGTTCGTCATTTCTTGATTTGAGATTCAGTTGTTTGTCTTCACAAGAGAGTAACATCAAGTAATACACCTAAACTTGACAAAGTCACTTTTACTCTCAGAATGTGCTGGGGAATTTCTTTACTGCTAAATTTTTTTCCTATGTGAGTGAGATGAGCCACATGTGATCAAGGTGAGAAACAATCCTCCTGCTTTGAGTGTAGGTCATAATACATCTTTAGGCCAGGAACAGACACTACCTATGTTTATTGCTTATTTTCTAGCATATTCTCTATGGGATACATCTTGGCCATGTGTAACCTTACATTTTAATTAAGCCTCAGACACCTATGGGCATTAACTAAGCTCACAGCATTGTAGAAGAAGCATGGGTTCATATACCTGGAGGTTCCTGGGGAAGATGTGACCTGTGCCCTCACAGGAGAGCAAGACATGCTGTCTACTGAGAGACACTGTGCTGGCCTGAAATCAATGTCATGGTACTCGTGCTGTAGTAATATGACCTTCCTGGGTCATGTGACAAATGGGAGTATTAGCACTATGAATAAAAGCATTATTTTTACTCAGACAAAAATTTTTCATATTTATATAGCTGAACTGATCTGGTTTGCTCCCTCTGTGATGTTATCAGTTTCAACCTTGCAAGACCATGTCTAATCAGATAAGTGTGTGTTCTGCCTGTCTATTGCAGCTGTGATAACATTTTGCTTTTTACATCTATGACTTTACTGTTTCTGAAATTTATTTTGGTATTTGGTGCGAGGCAGGGAGCCTAATCTTTCTGTTTTCAAATACTTAACTAAGAGTTTCAACATCATTTTTTAAGGAATCCATTAGTCTGCTACCGATTTCTTGTGCCAATTTTATGAACTCCCATGGGTACACATGGAAAAGTAGCTCTGGTTCTTGATTTCTGCATTCTTTTCCAATTATTTATCTACCAAAACTTATATCAGTGCTAAACTGTTGAATGATTGTGACTTTATAAAGCATGTTAGTGAGTTCTTTTACTTTTGCTTTGCTTAGCCAATGTTGTTCAGCTATTGCTTTATGTAAACCTCAGAAACATTTTTGTTAAGGTGCAGAAACTCCATTAGCAAATAAATCGGAGAGAGGCTTGCACTCCTCCATTTATTCTTACGCCCCACCTGTGAATAAGTCTGTATGTACCATGCTTCGGATGACATGCAAAAGAGGTAGATGATTACTTTTTATGTATGCAGGAGGATCATATAATTTAATGTTCAAACCAGAACGCTTTTAACAGCCAAAGAGGGTCAGGCAAATGTGCAAGGTAGCAGCTGGAAAACCACGCCTGTCTCCACAGAGGCCTCTTAGGCGCCGTAGAAACCAGCTGGCCTATGGAATGCCCCTGATCCTCCTAGAAACTTGCCAAAGTCCACAGCCTTATGGAGAGCTGCAAGGAGGCATTTGTCATTTGACTCCCTGTTTTTCCAGAGCTTGCCTGAGACAGTTTCTCAACTGCCTCCGTGCTTCCGATGAGGCTTGGGACATTCCACCTCACTGCCTCTGCTCAGAGTACAGTTGCACCCTCTGAAGCTACTTGGCTGAAGTCTAGGAGGGTTTCCCAACAAGTCCAGAACCTATAGCTGATGTTTTTCATTTGGCTCTGATTTGCCAATGTGCTTTAAGTGAACTGATCCATGAAGCCAAGACCATGTCCTTGCTTTGCTGCCTGTGTAAGTAATAACGTGTCTGAATCTCTCTGGACACAATATCTCTTTACCACAAGACTGTTACCCCGCTTGACCAAACAGATGAGATCAGGAACAATGAGAGTAAACTGCAACCGAGCAATCAAAGCAATGTTGTTTTCCACACTATTCCCATGGAACCAGAGAGGCGCAGCGGTGCTTGGTCCATAAGAGGTTTTTGTGCAGTCAGCAATATGACTGAAATACTTCCTCAGCGATGTCCTCTGGGATGCTCTTGGGCTCTCCCTGACTGCCGTGGTGGCCCTCAGGGAGGCAGTTAATCAGATACAGGCTATTTAAACTTCAGCCATAATAACCTGCTGACTCTAGAACATTTTGGAAAGCACAGACCACTAAAACGACAACTCATAAGGGCTTTACCAATTTCCACTGACAACATCTGTACAATCTACTATCTGGCTTTGATAATGCCAAAGAAATCCCAGAACCTCATAATCATTTATATCTCTGGCAAGTTGAGGATCATTTTGTCTACAAAGGCCAAGCGAATCAATGAAACAGTAAAGGCGTGATTTTTCATAGTCAAATAATACATTGCACTGTCTTTGAACATTTTTTTGAAGTGTCATTCTTCCAGGGTCATATAGTTGACACACTGACACTCTTTTCCTCTCTGTCATAGCCGCACAAAATGCCTGTGACGGCAGAGAAATGTCTGCTGGATATGGCTAGAGTTTCTACAAGGGTAGGCTCACACCCCCAGCTGGTCACCAAAGAAAGGTTTCTCAGTCACCACCCTGTCACGCAACAGATGGCAAGCTTTCGGCTAAGGAAGTAATGGACTCCTTTGAGTATCTGAGGAAGTGTAAGGACTTTCTTCTGAGATCAAATGAACACTTGGACATAAACATTCAATTTGCAGAATGTTCAAGTTACTGGTGATCATTTTGAAGCATGTTTTTAGATTCCAGATGAACTTCGGGAGCAGGCTGGCACAGTTGCCAGCCAGACCTGTGGCCCGCAAGGCCAGGTGGCTGGAGCACACGCAGGGTGCAACCCCTGCACCTCGGTGCCTCTACACGCCAACATCCATGTTTCTTGTCCAGCAGCGCACTTCAGGTTCCTCTTTCTCATTTACTTTTAGCATGCCAACGCTTATACCTAAGCCTGCAGGAATGCTAATCCCTAGTCTACTGGCACAAATAATGTGCCCATTGGAATGCAGTCTTTTATGTGAAGATTGTGAGCCAACGCCCTTAGCAGGAGAGCGAGCAAAAGTCCTGTATCATCAGGCCATTTTTTTTTAAAGATTTATTTATTTATTCGTACAGA
>NW_004567120.1:36411223-36439169 GCF_000260355.1 Condylura cristata
CTTAGTGCAGTGCTTTAACCCGCTGCGCCACCAGGGAGGGCCCATCAGGCCAAATATTTTAAAGTATTTTCTTCTGGTCTGTGGCTTGTCTTCTCATGCTGTTAATAGTGTCTTTTGCAAACAAGACTTATTTTTTAAAAAAGATTTATTTATTTACTTATGCATACAAGAACTGGGGTATAGGCCAGAGGTGCAGGGGGTGAGAGGATTCACCAGAGATAAAGTGAGGAACAGAACAGTCAGATCGACTGAAATCTACTGCTGAGAGGAGCAGCGGGGAGACAGGAGAGGTCTGCTGCTGTGCCATGTGGGTCACTTTCCTGGCCAGGGATCGAACTGGTGCTGCAGTGGCTGTGCATAGCTTCACAGTGCTGCGCCTTAATCCATCATGCCAGCAGGGAGGGCCCAACAAAACTTAAATTTTAATGAAATCCAGTTTATCAGGCTTTTTTCTCTCATGCATTGTTTTTGGTTTTGCCTCTAGAAATTCTTTACCTCGTGTAATGTGGATATTCACCCAGACTTCTTTTTATTAAAATGTCTTTTCTCGATCTCCATCCTGTCTTGTATGTACTACCCAGGCCATATCCATCAGCAGAGATGCTGATAGTCATGGTTGTTCTTTGTGTTATTCTTGGAGAAATACTTATATGGATCTTAAGCCTTGGTCATGAAATTTAGACAACTGTGCCTTCAGTATCTTGCTCGCTGCTTCACATTATGATGATCTTTTGCAAGTCCCTTCATTTCTGCAAGCTTCAGTTTCCTCATCTGCAAATGTGTCTAAGCATCCACAAGAGAGAGCTGTGAAAATTATATGACATAATGTGCAACACATGTAGCATAGTGCCTGGTACATAGTATAGGTGCCGTTATGATTATGGATTTTGTACGGAAAACTATAATTCTACTCACTTCATTTTTTCTTATAGTTAGTATAAAGAAGTTTTATAAATAATAGCTTCTAAAACTTCTGAATAAAGTAAAATGTTAAATTGTATATGTTTATTTAATATATTCTTTCATTTGATATTTTGAATTAGGTTTTACTTCTAAGAAATGTATGAGTGAATATATATATATAATGGATAAGCTGAATCTTATGAAAATTTCAAGTATTTATGTTGAGAGAGAGATAGAGAGACAGAGAAAGAGGGTCTAATGATAAACTGGATCTGGCGTCTGGTGTAAGATAAGCTTATTCCTTTTTTTCCTCATATACACAAACCAAATGAACAAATTAGGCACTACAAAACAGTATATGATTTCAGCTAGGTCAAGAGGGTCCTGACGCCTTAATCAGAGGCACAGGTAAATTAATCACACCATGTCTCCATAAGGTGCAAGAATCTGAGGCTGGGCTGGCTTCAAAGAACATTTGAGATAAGCCATTTCTTCCTGGGTTTCAGCTTGTTCTCTTGTTTTGAGATTACCACTCAGCATAAATATGGCTTCCACTCACTGAGTGTTTGAATGAATCAGACACTGAGTTACGTTTCTTCATTATATCACTGAAACTTCTCAGTGATGTCATTCAGTACAGTGCTGTGTTACTCTTTTCATACACTGGCTTTATTGAGATACAATTGATATACAACATTGTACAAGTGTAATGTGTACAACAGGTCGATTTGATACTTATATATTGCACAGTAATTACCACCATAGCTTGAGCTAACATCTCTATCATGTCATGTAATTATCTTATATTTGTTGTGATCAGAACACTAAAGATGTATGCTTTAACTGACCACCTCAGGCTCTGGTAACTACCATTCCTTTCTCTGTTTTCTGAGTCTGACTTTTTTTTAGATTCCACACCTAAGTGCTATCATACAGTATTTATCTTTCATTTGTCTGAATTATTTTAGTAACCATCATGTCCTCAAGATAAATTCATGTTTTTACAAAAGGCAGAATTTCCTTCTTTTCACAACTGAATAATATTCCCTTACATATGAATACATAAATATATAATATATATATAATATATATATATGCATACAGGAATGTATTATATATGTATTTATGTATTATAATAAAAATTCCTATATATGGGAATATATATTATATATGTATTTATATATGTATAATCACATATATATAAATATACATAAATAAATATACATAAATAAATATACACACACATATATATATAATCACATTGCCTTTATTTATTGATTCATTGGTAGACAATGAAAGGTTGTTTCAATATGTTGGCAATTGTGAATAAGGCTGCAGTGAGCCTGGGAATGCAAATTCCTTGTCAAGTTCATGTTTGTACTTTCTGCGATTTATACCCCACTATGGAATTGCTGCATCCTATGGTGGTTCTCTTCTTATTTAATTTTCAGACTCTCCATGCTGTTTTCCATCATGGCTGTGCCAATTTATGTTCCCAGTAACAGTTGCCAAAAGTTTCCTTTCCCATGTTCTCTCAATACTTGCTAGCTCTTGTCTTAATATCTATGCTAACATTTGTTAGATAATAGCTCATTGTAGTTTCAATAGCATTTCCCTGATGATCAGGGTTGTTGAGCAACTTTAAATTTGCTTGTTGGATATCTGCAAATCTTCTCTTAAACAATATTTATTCAATTCCTCTGCCATTTAAAATTGGATTGTTTATATTTTTACTGTGGAGTTGTATGAATGAATACCTTCTGTTTATCTCTTGTGAGCTTAATGTTGACTTTTGCTTTGTGATTAGCATGTGACCTACATAAAACACATTTTAGATATAACATTTAATTTAGTTTTGTTTGCATACAATTTTTATTTCCCCTTCTTTTGCTTTTGATGTTAAAATGTAAAAATTTTTACATATCCATTAAAATTTTGTATCTATAGCTTTTAGATATTTTTGTCATTTAATCTTTCTACTAAAGTTTAGTTCACCCACCACCATACTACAGTAGAAGAAAATATTCTGAGTCTGACTACATGCTTTTACCTTTCAGAGTATGTTGTTTATTTTCCTGTTTCTAATTAGCATCCTATATCTAAGTTTGAAGAATTACCTTAGCGTTTCATATATGGAAGATCTAATGGTGATGAACTTCCCCAGCATTTGTTTGTGAAAGCATTTTTCTTCACTTTTAGATAAGATTACTGGATAAAATATTCTTGAGTTTTCCTTCAGCGTTTTGAATGTATCATTCCATCTCTTACATAAGTCCCTTGTATTAGATTTTTCTTCTTGCTGCTTGAAAACTTCTCTTTTTTATTTTCAATAAATTTAGTATAATGTGTCTTGGAGAAAATCATATTGCAATGAAATTTTGGGATGCATTATTATATTCCTGTACTTGATTTAGCAAGTTTTCAGTCAGGTATTTGTAAATAAGGTCTTCACTCCTTTCTGCCTGTCTCTCCTTCTGGGACTCCAATGATGCAAACTGTTTCTCTTAACAGTGTCTCATAAGTTTCGTAGAACTTTTTTCATTCTTTCTTCTTTCTGCTCCTTTGATTGGATAATTTCAATTGATTTGCTTTCTAGTTCATTGCTTCATTCTTCTGCTTGGTGCAGTCTATTGTTGAAGCTTTCTATTGAATTCTTTAGTTCAGTGATTGTATTCTCCAAAATTTCTCTTTGGTTCATTTTTCTTTTCTGTATCTTTGCTGAAATTCTCATTTTGTTCTTGTGTTGTTTGCCTGATGTCTTAAAGTTGTTTGTCTGTATTCGTTGGGAACCTCTGACCACCTTTAGAGCTGTAATTCTTAAATCTCTATTGGGCAATTCCTGGATCTGCATTCTCAGGGTGCTAGCTTTTGGAGATTGACTGTATTCACTTGGTAGAGTCAGGTTTTCCAGGTTTTGATGATCCCTGCAGCTTTCCTTTTGTATGTGGTATTTGAAGTAATTATCAGGCTTATGGGCTGCCGTTTGCAATGGAAACTTTTACCTGCACCTCTGGGCAGCCTGGGACACACTGTCAATCAGTCTTCTGGTGTAGGGGGCCAAATTGGGTGGTTTGTGGGTGTGCTGCCTCTGGGTACATGACATTTCGTTGACTCCCAATGTTGAGTCTACAGAATTGAAAGTACACGGTGTGTGTTGACTGTGGTGTTTTTGTGAGTGCTTTTGGAGCCTTGTCTAGGGACCAGGGGCCAGGACAGGCCTCAGTGATGGCCAGGGCTAGTGGTAGGCGAACACTCCATTGCAGGGGCAGCTGCAGTTGCCTGTGTTGTAGCAGGGGCCATTATGACACAGCTAGTGGCTGGGGCCAGGACAGGAGGCAGCAGTGGCCAGCCCCCCTGATAGCCCCACTGCCAGTTATGGGGTCCTGTCAGCATGTGCTCTGGTGGCTTCTGGGTATTGGAACAAGTATGCAGCAGCAGTGGATGGCCTTGAGGGATGGGCCAGGAGCATCCGTGTGCACAGCTTAGCATGTCACAGACAGGACCGTGGCTGGGGTCCCTCCCCACAGCATCCCCATGTCCTTCCCTGACACATACACTGTCCTGAAGGCCAGTGTGCTGTCTGTCAGTCCAGCAGTGTGCCAGTGTAGATCCAGACGGATTAGTCCTGCGCATACACAGAGAGGGTGTCACTTGTGGGGTCTGACTTGCTATATGGCACTCGTGATGCCGCACAGGCCTGGACTGCTTGCAAGTGAAGCAACTGGGTTCTGATCTCTGGTGGGGGCCAGAGTGAGGGACTGGAGAGGAAGGCAGCCAGCTGGACTCAGCAAAGTTGCATACCTGTGGGGTGAAAGCTGGCTCTTTTGTTTCTTTGGTGATGAAAACTGCTGGGTTTGATGGCAAGGCATGTCATCGTGAGCTGTGCTTGCTCCTGATCTGTGGCTTCTGTTGGCAGCCCCTGCTTTTCTTCTGTTTCCGGCCATCTCATTACAGCTAAGCACTGTGGGTCTGTGGGTGAAATGAAACTGACACACGACTTTCATGCACGCCCTGAAAGGCTAGCTTTCCTTTCCTGGTGAGGGGTGCTCTATGCAACTAGGAGTCTCCCCTTGGCACTGAGCAGTGTTGGTTTGGAGGGTGCAGTTGGGGCAATGTATGGAAGATGGAGCTGGGGTTCTTCAATGTGCTTGTATTGCTGAAGTTTCTTGCTGGACTCCAGAGCTGTCTCCTTGCTGATCTTTGTTGGGGAAATAAGGCTGGGCTCTTCCACCATATGCTGGCTTCCCTTACTAGTTGCTATTCATGTTCATATTCTGCAGACAAGAAAATGGAGGCTGTGAGCATGCAGGTCCTTTTCTAAAGGTCACACGGCTGATAGACATATGAGCTTGGATTGGAACCTGAATTGTCTAATTCCAAAGTCAATTCTCATAAGAGCTATGCTTAACTGTCTCTCATGGTTCAAGGGAAATGGGTAGAACAGTTACTTTGAGTAATAAAATGACATCCAGGAAAATGAAATAAGGCTTAAATTGCAGAATATTCTTTCTGGGTAATTGTCAGTGACTATATTGAAGGTTTCTGTTTCAGGATCTCTGTCTATGGACTTGGTAGTGCCTGTAATGTGACAGCCACCTGTCTTCCATGATGATCCTCATTAGACAAATGATCCAGGACTGAAAGCAAAGATGATTCTATTTTATATTTTGGAAATATGTGTAACAGAGATTCCAGTGATTGTGCAACATTTGTCCTTTTAAATATTCTGAAACTTATGACTACATGATTGGTATATATTTTTTCTTTTTCTAATTATTTTAAAAAATAATATAGTAATTTATTTTTACATCATTTTGTGCCTTTTTTCATGTCAGTTGTAATCCCTGTGGGCTTCCCATCATCAAATTACCTGTGTGCCATCACCATAGTCCAGTGCACTCCCCCCCCCCATTTTTTATCCCATTCCCCACTCCAACCCCATAAAATGTCTCTAGTATGTAGTTGTTCATTTTTATTATTCCCCACCCCCCCTCCCACCCCGGTCCTTTATGCTCCTGCTATGAGTGAAGCCATCTGGTATTTTTCTTTCTGGCTCATTCCACTAAGCATGATCCCTTCTAGCTTCATCCATGTTGCAGCAAAAGGCATGAGTTTATCTTTTTGATTGCTGAGTAATATTCCATCATGTATATACTGTATCTTTTGGATCCAGTCATTTGGATTAAATGCAGTCATCTGCATTTTGGTTGATTTCATGTCTTTCCTATTGTAAATAAAACAGCATGATTGGTATACTTTTTATGAAAGCCAGTCATTTAATTTTTTAGCACATTATCTCATACCAGCATTTCTTCACCTTACCTCACAATTATTACCTTTCAATTTACTTTTCCTTTCTGTAACATTTCCCAGGCATACCCCCACTGTACTGACAAAGCTCATTACAGCATACCATTCTCAATGTGTGCATATTTTACCTTCACTTGGCACTCCTCAAAGGTTGGGCACTTACTTTCATCTCTTTGTAGAGTTTGGTAATAAGCACAAGGCCACTTCTTTAGTATCTCCTTTTAATTCAAATTGAGATGAATAAATCCAATTTGGGGTGATATTATCAAGACATGTCATTGACATCAGGGGGTGTTCATATTTTATCTGATGTTGGCTTTCAGCCAGTGCCCTCAAGATGACCCTTAAGATACCACGCTGCCTAGCACAAGAGCCTAAGTGGCCCTCTTGAGGACCTGCTTAGCTCTCATTTTACATAAAGCATTGCCATTATCAAGTTCACTTCTTCATGTACTGTAGAGTCACTTTGGAGAAGATATCCTAGAGTATGAGGGATCCGAGAGCTTTCTTTCTACCCAAACCTTTTTTTAATACATTGTTTTTGGTATCTTATTGGATGCTATATAGTTTCCATATTTCTTTGATATCATGAACAGACTGAAGAAATAAAATACATTTGAAAGTTGTTTTAAAATACAATTTTCTGGCTGCGTTTCAAATTGGCTTTCATTCATTCTCACTGATTAAGGAGGATTATTGAGTTGGCTTGTTTATGACACGTTCCTCAGTGTTAGGGGACCTCATCTTCTCTCTCCTTCAGATTTTATTTCTCCTAAAGTTTTCTAAGGCTTTTCATTTCCTAGAGGTGCTTTGATGGTGCACCTGTTCCTAAGGACTGAGAAGCTCACATAGGATTTAGCAGTGCGTAGGAAAAAAACCTTTTACCTGTCTGTTCTCCTGACACAAAAACGAAGGATTAATCGGGCAGTGAAAGAGAGTAACTGAATTGCTGTTATGGATTGCTTAATAAAAGCAGATTTGTGCAGCATTTGCATTAAATGTTAGGTAACATTTACAGTGTAACCATTTTTCTGTAGGCTGGATGAGAAGATATATGTGAATATGCAGGTAACTGTGAAGTGCCCGTGTATGTATGTGAAGTGTCATAATTATCATCACTGAGCTATTTCCTATTCAAACTGTTTTCGAAGGATTCAGTGCCCTTCCCCCTACGGCAACACCCTGTCCCCAGATTAAGACAAGATAGACTGTGGGTTTTGAATTTCCTTTGTTGGGTTTTCATAACTTTTCTTTACTCAAGCAGCACCCAAGTTGGGTTCAGAACATTTCTCTTAGTCACCTGGTCCTCCTGCATTACCTCTGAATGCAGCCTTAGACCCTGGCCAGGTCCCAATTGCATTTCAACCGGATGCATCACACGCACTCCAAGGCTGTGAGAGTGCAGCACCAAGGACAGCTGGCATGCTTGTGCTGTCTTTGAAGGCCACCCTCCGTACCACCTCACCCCCTCCCCTGTCTCTAACATGTCTGCTTCTATTCCATACCACATTGCATTTTATGAGTCCAACCTTTCCTCTGTTAGGCCATCTCCTAATTTTGTCCTCCTGGGGTTAATTGTGAACTTTTGGTTCACTTAATAGCTCATGTGATCTGTTCTGCCCTACACATCATCTCTCATCTCTTTCTCAAGCTAAATGTTTCCCAGTTCCTACCAAAGATTTCCTCATTGCGGGTTTTGATCCCTTTTCCCTACAGCATTCTATTGCGATGACTTCCCCATCCAGTACCAGTAGCTGCTGCCAGGCCCGATGACCCCAACTAAGACTTGAGAACTGCTTTGGTGGGGTTTTGATCATGGGTGTTTGTTTATTTTGCTCTGGAATTGGGGAGGCACCGTATTCTGCTCATTTGGTCATCTCGGCGATTTAAAAGTTTTTCAGGGAAATCACTATTGGAAAACACAATGATCAAAATTTAAACCACCAGGTATGAACTACCTACTATGTGCTAGTCACATTCTATATCTTCTTTCATTTTTTCATAACAGATCTTTGAGCCTGACATTAATGTTGTTATTAGTTCCTGACAGTAGATCACATAATAGACTTTCAATAGAGTCTGTTGAATGAGGAAATGAATTAACACCAAAGAGACTGAGTGACTTTCCCTTGGACGTGCAGATATTACGTGGCATGCCATCAGACCACAAGTTAATCATTTTTAGGTGTTATTTTGCATAGTCCATTTTAAGGAATTTTGAAGAATGATAACGTCCCAAACATTTTTATCCTTGGCACCAAGGATAAAATTATTTTGTGTTTATTGTTGCCTTATCCTTTATAGGATCTAACTTTCGTTGCCTTTCTCAAATGCTTTGTAAATATTCACTGAGTGCCTACCATGTTTCAGCTGTTTTTTGGACACTGGGCATTCTGTGGTGGCTTAAATAAGCAAGATTTCTTTTTCTTTTTAAAGATTTATTTATTTATGCATACAGAACTGAGGTACAGGCCAGAGGTGCAGGGGCGGTGAGAGGATTCACCAGAGACAGAGTGGGGAGCAGAACAGGCCAACTGACGAAGTTCTCTGCTGAGGGGAGTGGCAGTGGACCAGGAGAGGTCTGCTGTGCCTGTGGGCCACCTCCCTAGCCAGGGATGAAACTTGTGCTGCAGTGGATGCAGATTGCTTCATAGTGCTATGCTTTAACTCCTTGTGCCACCAGGGAGGCCCCTTTCTATTTTATTTTTAAAGATTTATTTATTTATGCATATATGAACTGGGGTACAGGGCAGAGGTGTGAAGGATGAGAGGACTCACCAGAGACAGAGCGGGGAGCAAAACGGACAGATGTACTGAAATCCACTGCAACAGGGAGACAAGAAAGGTCTGCTGTACCATGTGGGTCTTCTCCCTGGCTAGGGGTCGAACTTGCGCTGCAGTGGCTGTGGAAAGCTTCTTAGTGCTGTGTTTTAACCCATTGTGCCACCAGGAGGCCCTGAACACTTTCTGTTTTAATAGAAATACAGTGACCATCATGGAATATAGTAGTGATCATAAGATATAAACACTGGGGAGGAAGAGGACCAGAGTGAGGAGATTGGTAATGACAAGTAGCCAGAGTTCTACGACAAAAATAGGGTATGGAAAGGTGGAAACTGCATGCTTCTAGGACAGGTCCTACTAGCACTTCGAGTTTGCATAGCTTTGTATAGTGCCCGTAATACCAGCCCTTAAATTTTGTTAGTTCCTTTTGTTACTATTATGAAGTGGCTATGACAGTTGATGAGTTTTTGTTTGTATGCACCCACATTTCTTCCCCATTATAACAACTCTCTTTCTTTGGGGAAATATTCCTCCACCAACACACAGAGGGCTGTAGGGTACTGTGATTGTCATGTGAAAACCACATAGAGAGGATGAATGGACACGTGGTTAGCAATGTTCAGAGAAGGACACCAACAGTTTTGAGGATATTTCTTTGCATGTCTGAATGCAGTTGTGCCTGAGGTCTGTTCCTCTCCTCTGTTTATAATGTGATATATTTCCCTTATGCTCAGTTTAAGCTGGGCTTCTGTTCCTTGAAACCGACTGATTCTTAAATAAATAATCCCCAATGGATAGAAGTGGAAATGGAGAATCATGTAATCAGGTGCTAAGTGTGCCGCACAGTTATCACAAACCTGGTATGTCAAGTTGGGATCCAAATTCAAACTCTAGACTCAAAGCCTACATTTTCTTATTAGACAAAAATTCTGCCATTCTGGCTCTACTATTACATAAGGTGGAGAGCTTTGAACAAATTGCTTAGCTACTCAAAGCCTCAATTTTCTTCATTTGTAAAGTGAAGCAGCTGAATCAATAATCTCTAGTGTCCTTAGCAACCTGGTTTTCTCTTATTTTCCAATTAAAATAGTTTGATTAAACATGTAAAATGCAAAAAAGGTATTGTAAAAATTGCAAACATTACATAATATAAAGTAGCTTTGAGTGCAGGGCGTGTCACTGTTCCTTTTCCATTAGTTAGTGTCTAGCTGTTAGAAATGTTTCTATGTATTTACATAAATATGAATGTTTGTATGGAAATATTTAGTATGCCTTGTGCCTCATGTGTATTTTTAACTGAGACTGTCTCCTATGTGTGCATTGTTGTGTAGTTCATGTCTATCATTCAACTATGAATCGTATAGAATTTCTAAGTTAGTGCACATAAATCTACTTCCTTCTTTTAAATTTGTCTGCAGTATCTGTCTTCCGCATTTATTTATCCGTATCGATGGATATCTGGAGAACTTACAGGTTTTCATTATGATACACAGGACTGCTGTGAACAACCCTATTGCTTTGAGTGGGTGTTCTGAGACAGATACCCATTCATATTCCTGCTGGCACTGCTCGAAGGCTCCTACTTCCTGACAACCCTTAATATCATTAAGCTTTAATACCATTAACGACTATCATTGTTGTAAAGTGTATTTCTGTGATTTGGGGGTAATTCCAGCAGCTTTTCATACACTTGTGATTTTCTCCCCCCTTGGACTGCCAAATTCTGAAGCTGTAAGTAGCTGGTTATGGGGTTGATCTAGTTAAGCATGGTCTCTATTGTGTTAGAATGTGAATCGTCTTCCATCAGAAATGTTTTGGTTGGTTATCATTGGACTGACTTGTCCACTAAGGTATACTTAGAGAACTGACATAGAATTACAGAACTTCATGTCTGCAAAGCACTGAGTTTTAGCTGTCATTTTGTCCTACGCAGCCATCTGATGTGTAAACTGTCTTCAGAATCCTAGCCAAGCAAGCATCCAACTGATACTTAAGCTCGGCCTCTTGAGGCAGCCAGCTCCATCTGTGGACAGTTCTGTTGATTAGAACAGTCTTTCTTGAATTAAACTAGATCTTGTCTCCCTGTTGTTTCTACCTGCTGTCTCAAGTCTCAGAGAACAAATCTGCTTCCTCTTCCACATGACAGCCTTTCTGATATGTGGTGACAGTTTCTACAATATTCCGAGTAATCTTTTCTCTGTGTGAAACATGCCTGTTCCTGTATTATCCTTCTCTGATGCAATTTTAAGTCTCTTCCCCCACTTTCTTGGCCACTCTCTACTGAACAATTCCCAGATCTAGGAATTTTTAAAACCAGTATGTCAATGAATTCAATATCTTAGAATGTACTAAATAATAATTATACTGCTTATAATAGAAGGGAGCACTTATTGAATAGTAAGTCTATTGTGCCAACACATTTAATTCCTAAAATATCAGGATTCAGACCAGTGAGGAAACTGAGTCACCGTATGATAAGTAATTTACCCAAAAATAGACTGAATAGAACAGAACTAAAATGTCTCCTATTGTGGCTATCATATTTCATAATGTATTCACCTAAGACCACATTGTTTTTCTTTCTTTCTTTCTTTCTTTTTTTAATATTGTGGTTACATCTCTCCTCCATTTGTGCACATTCCATTTACCCTCCAATGAACCAAAAAACCACCTCCCTCCCCCATCACTTTCTACTCCCCCATTTCCCTCTGGCAACAAATTTGTTCACTAAATTCGAGATGTATACTTGTTGTAGTTTGCTTGTTTATTTATTTGGTTATTAGTATTCTATAGATGAGGGAAACTACCCAATGTGTTTCATTTTGACTTGTTTTAATCTAATCACCTCAAGGTCTATCTTTTTTTGTCCAAAAAGCCAGTATTTCATCTTTATTAATAGCTGCATAGTATTCCATTAAATAGATATTCTACAATTTCTTTAGATTGCCCTTTTGGATTATTTTTTTCATTATTTTTTGAGACAGCATGTACTTACAACACTGTGGGAGTTTTAGGGATATAGGTGTCCCACAGTACCTGCAAACACTGGACCAAAAATCCTCTACCATAGTCCACTGGGCCGCTTGTCCCCTTTTGGACCCACCTGTACATCTTCCTTTAAGCTTTTCTGCTCATTTTTTTGGGGGGGGCATTGGATTATTTGTTTCTTATTGAATTGTATGAGTTCTTTGAAGATTTTGGCTATTAGCACTATTGTTAGATATGATGGGCTATATATTCATATGATGGCAGTTTCTTTTGTTGTAAAGAAGCTTTTTAGTTATTTTTTTGGGGGGATGACATTATTTTACAGTCCTGTATATGATTTAGGGAAACAGGTTCATACCTCTTCAAATGTATGTTACTACATCATCCTGCTCACCACCAAAGCACTGATAATCCTTCACCATAGTGCACCAGAATTAGATTTTTAAGTTAATTATTGACTAAAATCCCTAAATCTTATTTGAATGTTGCTTGTGAATCACTGCTTTCTATCCTGTGCAGTTGAGTTGTTTTTTTTTTTTAAGATTTATTTATTTATTCATACAGAACTGGGGTACAGGCCAGAGATGCGGAGGGTGAGAGGATTCACCAGAGACAGAGCAGGAAGCAGAACAGGCAGATCGATGAAGTACACTGCTGAGGGGAGCAGCGGGCGGGTCAGGAGAGGTCTGCTGCACCATGTGGGTCACTTCCGGGGCAGGCGGGGATCGAACTCATGCGGAAGTGGCTTTAGTTTCTCAGTGCAGTGCTTTAACCCGCTGCGCCACCAGGGAGGGCCGCAGTTGAGTTTTGAAGCCCAGACAGGACCTTCTATCTCTCGACCCTAAACTTCACCTAATCTGTTCTGATTGGTAGACCATCGTGGTATTCAAGACATCCATCACTCTCATCCATTTTTCTCCAGATCCAATTAGTCCGCTTTTTTCTTGTAGTCATTAAACCATACTCTCCTCTATAGCACTATATAGTACATATTTTCAGCTTAGCTTTACATGGATGGATAACTTAATTTAGTGTGCTTTTGTTTTCTCATTTCATACAGAAAGCAGCTTCCCAGGGTACAGGGGACTGGGTCTCACTCCATAGTTCCATGAAGGTCATCTACTCCATTTTCCTTCCTGCTATAAGAATCAAAAGCATTTACCGACTTGTCATATGCTTCATGTAACAGTCAGTGTTTATGTTTCTTTCAGTTTTGTTTTCATCAGGGATGTGCTTGGAAATGATACTGTGCATAAGCCTTGTCAACTTGATTTCTGCCTTTCTACTTTAGAAAAAAGAATATTTTTTTTTCATTAACTCTAAAATGAAATGTCTCTTACTCTCTTTCTAGGCTTAAATTGATTAACTATTTCAAACATCAGCTAGTTGGGGCACATTTCTGATATTTCTTCTACTTTAAAATCAAAAGTGGGTTAAGGGGGAGGGGCTAGTATGTGTTTGACAGGGGTAAGAGCCCGCATACCTGTTATTCTCTCACTAGTTGGCAGGATGCGTTGCCACAGTCATTCCTTCTTCAGGATGTAAAGTCTAAATTTAAGTGATTAGAATCAAATGAGTAGATACCTTTTATTATCAAAACTACCTTGAATTCAATACGACTGTTATGATATAACTCATAATCTTCCAAAATATTGAAGTACCTTTATATGGGTGCTTTGTAAACCTCTGCTCAAACTTCATTAAAAAAATCATTCTGGGGCTTTGTGTAGGGGAAACATTGCCTATTAAAATTTAGAGGACAAAACATTCTGAACATTATTTACTGCTGGATCTTACAAAGATAGCAATCACAGTTGGATCTTTTTGGAAATGTTTTATAGCCTGTGTGGCAGACAGTAGTCAAATCGGAGAGTTACTTTCAATATTTGGTATTATAAAGGCGTCAGAGGCCCACCCTGTGCTTCCACATTGCCCCCAGTGTCTCCCCTGAGGACAGGCCCTGAGGAATGCTGGGAGCCTCTTGAAAGCCATTCACACACCTGCACAATCAGACACCAACTTATTAAACATTAAGTTTTCTATGAAAATACTCATTTACTTTCAGTTTCTGGAAAAAAAATCACACAAGAAAACATCTGGGAAGTATCTTTAAATCTATTTGTAAATATATGGCAATGAAAAAAGATTGGACAGTTTTATTTCTTTTATCCAATGTACATCTCAAAATAACTATCATAGCTTACTGGCATAAATGAAGATATTGCTGAAGGTGAAATTTGTTATATAGATTTTAAACATACCAGCTTCTTTTAAAATTATTATTTTTATGTTTTTGATTTTTCTCATAATATATTTTACTGAGGGGGAAATTTACTACTTTTAGGTGTTTTTATTTACTTATTTTTTGTTTCTTTCCACTTGGTTTATGTTAACATTAGTCTGTTACAAATATAGACAACTAAATAATACACACGATTTCACAGTTTTATTAATTTCCTTCAGTAACTTTTCTTTTATTTAGATGAGTAGCTAGGCTTTTATTGATGAGTCATTAATATTAACAAGTAAACAGAAAACATAATTTTCAAATTGTATTCTTTGGCATATTTTTAAGAAAACTGCCTGCATTTTCCCCAGATAGATCTGGCAGTACATAGTCAACCATTCCAAGTCCTATATTTTTCAGAAACAGCATAATTAGATGTTGAGGGCAATATTTGCCCCAATGCAGCCAGTAACTAAGAGACTTTTGGACTGGTTTACTAGAATTCAGGAACAAGCCAGGAATTCTGGAATTTTAGTGTGTAAATGTAAGCCTAAGACTTAATGTGCAGATGTTTGCCAGTGAGATGTGACTTCTGGCTACACAAGAAACCTGGCAAACAGAACAAAAATAACTCTAGATTGTGTGAAAAACACAATGGTTACCAGAGTGTTGGGAGAAAGTCGGCAATAGGGAAGGGAAGATGGTGGGTATTGGCACTGGAGCTTTGGTGGAGGGTGAGGGAAATGTGTTCACCTGTGGAGGGGTGAAATTGTGCTCCCCCAGTTATACAGCTATGCAAAGCCATGGCAAATCCACAAAATTTAAGAGAAAACAAAATAGGCAGCAAGCCAGTGAACAATAACTAAGGTGTCTGGCTGCGGATGGGAAGATCCTCAGTGACTCCTCTACAAGAGAACAGTCAGTGGCAGCATGTACAGCTTTTCTGTGCTTTTGATTTTTGGAATAAACTGGTTTTGTAGAAAATGAAATGACCTGCTTCACCTTATTCAGTCACCAAATTCCAGCAGCGGTGCAATGTAGCCCCTCTCTAGGTTGAGACGAGGGCTGCAGGCTACAGGTTGGGGTTTCCATGCCCCTAACTTGGCCTCCTCACTGTGGCCACCTGACTGCCCTGAGCACTCACACACACGTCTGTGGTTATCTCCACCGCTTGCCTGGGCTTGGGTGCAAAGCACATCTCTATCCCAGAGGACCCCCTCAGCCACACCCCTTCTGTTGCCCAGTGTGGAATTTCCTCAGGATCTCTTCTGTCCCGCACAGCCAAACTTTAGCTTTGAGTCTCCAGAGGCGCTCCAATGTCATCCCGTGTCACAGGAGCTCTGAGTTTAGCGCCTCCTTGGGCAGCTCCTGTTCTGTTTTCCCAGGAGTGAAGCAGGCGACCCTCTCCAAGATCATCTTCACAGTCTACCCTCAGAAGGTCACAGGGCATTTGATGGAGTTGCCAAATGTCTTGCAAGTAGTCATGCTCTGTATGCTGATGATAACCAACAATCAGAAGCGTTTTCTATTCCCACAATATATTTTGTCTTTGTCAATCTGATGGAAGAACAGAAAATTTCCCCTTTGATTTCATTTTTGTTTGCTTCATGAATGGTGAAGTTGAAGACCTATTATTCATTTGTGGTTATTAATCTGTGAATTGCTTATTCCTATCTAATGGGTTTTCCCTCCCTTCATTTGAGTTATTATTTTTTTCTTTTTTATTTACATGGGAACTTGAACTTTGTATTTTCATTTTTTGGTTACATACATTGCAATTATTTTCTTCCAGCGTCCTTTTGTGTTTGAATTTTGTGTGAAGCACTATTTGCCATATAGAATCAGTACTTAAAAAAATGTCTTCTGTGTATGAATAGATCCCTTTCTCTCTTGCTGTCATTTTTTGTTGTTGTTTATTAAAAATTTCCCCTTATCCTTCAGCCACAGGGCAAAGCACACAATGGTTAATTAGGTTTGAGAAAGAGAAAAGCATTTCTGATTTAGGAGTGTGGCCTGGGTGTTGCTATCGGCCAGCCTGATAGCTAAACCATCGTATTCTTAGGTTGAGTGCAAACAGTTTGTAGAGCATCAGTATCAAACAAGACCCCTGTATGATCATGATGGATCATGAAAAAAAAAAAACAAAACCACTCAATATCATTCAAATTACAGAGAAATACTATGTACATTAAGGTGAACAGTAAGTATTGGGGAGACCATGTATACTATTGTAGAAAGGGCACTGCATTTAATCTTAGGAGATCTGTTAATGTCTTTGTGCTTTGACTTCCTTCATCTGTCAATGGACATAACTTATCTTACAAGATTCAAATGATGTAGAATATATGGAGTCTTTTGTAACCTAGTACAATGCTCTGCAAAATGTGAAAGGCTTAAAACACATACGATGTTAGAGCTGGAAGGGAGCTGATTGAATGCACATCCCCTTCCGTTGCCTCAGGAACAAAATCCAGAGAAGGAAAATAAACAACTTTAAGGTTGCCTTATGTTATATTTCAGGTCCGGTGACTTCCAGTCTAACATCCTTCCAGTTGCACAAAACATCTTTTCTCTTTTACTTGTTTTTTCTTCCCCATAATAAAAATCAATCTATCAAATGATTTTTGGTAGATCACACTATCTTCCAGAGATTAGCTCCACTAAGTCCTCCAAACAATTAGTAACATTAAAGGCTTCTGCAGGTTTATGAGATTATGGTTAAGCCACAAAAGTTTACTTAAAAAAACTAATTGCCAGACTTCTCATATCCAAATAATTCTCTTTGGGTTACCCATATTTCTTTTTTTTTTTTTTCTTGAATGTATATGTGTGTGTCTTTTCATCTAAACAAGACTCGGTCTTATTTTATGATATTTTCACTGGACCATAATTGCATGCTCCACAATTGTGGCTGCTCTTTTCTGCAATATAGGGTTTAAAAGTGAAAAAATAATCTTGGAAGCTGAGGAAAATATGCTCTTCACTGATTACAAAGTGCTATCTATATGCTGGTCAGCGCTTGCTTCTGGTTACTTATTCTTTCTAACATGCTTGACTGCAGAAATCACAAAGTAGAGGGATAAAAAGATCTTCCAGAATCCATGTTTGCTGTGTTGTATGCTCAGTAACCACATGGCACACAAAAGGCCGGGGCCTTAAGTAAGAACCAGTGCTTGTTTTGCATTGTCCTGTAGTGTTTTGAGTATGTACCTCTCTTTCTCTCTTTTTTTAAAAAGATTTATTTATTTATTTATACAGAACTGGGGTACAGACCAGAGATACAGAGGGTGAGAGAATTCACCAGGGACAGAGTGGGGAGCAGAACAGGCAGATCGAGGAAGCACACTGCTGAGGGGAGCAGCGGGCGGGTCAGGAGAGGTCTGCCGCGCCATGTGTACCTCCTCGGGGCAGGCGGGGATCGAACTCATGCGGAAGTGGCTTAAGCTTCTTAGTGCTGCTCTTTAACCCGCTGTGCCACCAGGGAGGGCCTTGAGTATGTATCTCTTTAATCACTGCTGAATCAGGGTCTTTATGCAGGAAGAGATTGGGTGTGTGTGTGTGAGGGGCGGGTGGGGATGGAGAACAGCAAAACTGTTGTAAGAAACCACGTAATGCTAGCTTCGATGATAGTGCTCTGAGCATTGTGCATAATCAGGAATCTCTTGTGTGCCTTCTACACATTGCCCAGGAATAGATTACATGCTCCTATTTATTATTCTCCCATCATATTACGATAAGTACTTATTATGGCCTGTTCTAAAAGGATTTCAGTCATGGAAAGTGACTTCATGGCAGGTGAAAAGTGACAAATAATCAAATGAGCCTTTCCTTTACCTCCCTCATTCACTTTTCACACATTTTGGACCTGTTTTGTGCCACGCTGCTCTCAGCATGAGAATGTGGAGTGAACATGGCGTACGCTGCTCTTGTGGAGCTTCTTAATGAAGCAAAAATCCAGAGACACAGGCAAGGAGCCCAAGTGCTGCCTCGTGGCAGTGACGCTTCTGTAACTCTTCTCAGCTTGGAAGGTGAGGACAGTTCACAGACTGAGCCCCCTGCAGTGTGTCCCTTGTCACCCTCCTTTGATAAAGCTTCACGGAGCGTGAGGCAACTTGACTGCAGATGTAGATGTAGTTACAGGAAGACATATTTGCTTTCCAGATTCACAAATGACATCCGTGATTCATTTGTAAGCGATAGATTTATCTAGCCACTGACTCAAACATGGGTATAGAACAGAGATAATTTTGAGGCAGCTCTATAAGCAATACAATATTGCCCCACAAATCTGGCAAAGTATCTTGCAAAAATGCCAGAAATTGTCATATCGTATGAAAAGAACTTTACAGAACCAAATAAATTTTATGGATAAGGAAGTTGAACCTGAAATGGTAAGATGATGTATGTAGGATCTCTGTCTACTAAGTTAAGTACTTGCGTTGCGAACAATAACAACGGCTTTAATCCTCCTGACGACTTTTTAGTTAGGTCCAATCATTACTCCTCATTTACAGATAAGGGAACTAAGGTCCTGAAAAGGTAAGCCACGTGCCCAGGGCCACATGGCTAGTGAGTGTCATCGGCAGGATTTGACCCCAGAAGTTTGGCCCCACATTTCACTTGTTACACCCTACCCCATTCCTCCTCTCCAGGAGTATCTTCCATCAGTTTCCCGACTTTTCTTCCTTCAACCTCTCTGCAGTTATATCCATTCCCCCCCCCCCATATGGTTGCATTAAATACACACATGAACAAATATGGCATATTCACACATGCTGTGGAGCATTTTAAATAGGCATCGTGGGTGCTTACGTGCGCATTCTTTGCTTCTCTGTGTATCTGCAGAACTGTGATTGATAAGTGACTCAGCTCAGAGAGTAAAGAGACTGATTCTGTTTTATCATCAGCCAGACAAAAAGGACATTTCCTTAGGCATTCTCAGCAAAATGCAAGATGAATGGAGTGCTAATTAGCTCTAGCTCCATCAGCCTGCTGTCCTTTGTTGGGGGCCAAGAAGGAAAGAGGTTAGACTGAGCATAACAATATGGTCCACTGGCCTGATTACAAGGCTCCAAGAGGGCTTTTGAAGCATGAGCATATGGGCATTTTGCAATATTTACAGCAGGAAACACTTGCTCAGTGGCATATAGGTTACACAAGGCTTCATGTTGGAAACCTCCTCAGTCTCTTCCCATAGGGACTGTTGTTCACCATCTTCTGAGATGCAGTATATATATATATATATTAAAGATTTATTTATTCACATAGAACTGGGGTACAGGCCAGAGATGTGGAGGGTGAGAGGATTCACCAGAGACAGAGAGAGGAATAGAACAGGCAGATCGACGAAGTACACTGCTGAGGGGAGCAGCGGGCAGGTCAGGAGAGGTCTGCCACGCCATGTGGGTCACCTCCGGGGCAGGCGAGGATCAAACTCATGCGGAAGTGTCTTAAGCTTCTTAGTGCTGTGCTTTAACCCGCTGCGCCACCAGGGAGGGCCCGATGCAGTATATTTTTAACTAAAAATACTTTATTCAGTTGTAACTTGAACTACGATTTTTCTGGACGAAGTTGTGGAAAAATATCACTGCAAAATTTGCTTCATGGAAGGAATGTTAATTTGAAAAGTCAAAAACTCCAGGGTAGAGTGTCAGGTCTGCCCTGTGCATTAAATTACCTTTCAGTCTTACCTTAAGAAAATCAAGCCATTAGGCACCCCGGATTTTTTTTCACTTTTTTTATTTTATTTTATAGCAGTTTATTTTTACATTATTTTGTACATTTTTTTTCCATCTCAATTGTAATCCCCACGGGTTTCCCATCACCAAGTCACCCATGTGCCTTTACCATAATCCCGTGCACTTCCCTCCCCATCCCCCTTTTTTTGATCCCATTCCCCACTCCACCCCCACAGAATGTCTCTGGTATATGGTTGTTCATTATTTTTGTTATTTTCTCACCTGGTCCATTATACTCCTGCTATGAGTGAAACCATCCGGTATTTTTCTTTCTCTTTCTGGCTTATCTCACTAAGCATGATCTTTTCCAGCTCCATCCAAGTTGCTGCAAAAGACATGTGTTTCTCTTTTTTGGTGGCTGAGTAATATTCCATTGTATATATGTACCACATCTTTCTAATCCAGTCATCTACTTTTGGGCATTTGGGCTGCTTCCATGTTTTTCCAGTTGTAAATAAAGCAGCAATAAACATGGGGCTACAGGTATCTTTTTCAATCAGTGTTTTTGAGGCACCCTGATTTTTAAATAAATGCTCTTAAAGCTCAAATTAGGTGTCAATATTATCTGGAATTTCCACTGCTTCTATAGAGCAAACGCATTTATTTCACCCTTGCCAGCCTCATTTTCATACCTGTATCTTCATAAATTTTATATGGCATTCCCACCCCATGATGCCTAGTCTTATACACCGAGGAAGCCTTGGAGGAGCACCTGTTCTATCTTTTCATGGTAAAACCTCCACTCGTATTTCTAAACCCTATTCTTTTATAACCACGGAAGTGACCCTGTTCATATAAAAAAATTCCTTCCACTATTGCAGTGAGTCCCATCCCCTTTATCTTAACCAGATATTTTTGCTCCTTCAGTTACATCCTCTTTCTCTTGTAATGCCAGCTTCCCCTCAGTGGGATCATTTCTGTTAGCATCATACATATATAACTACCATAGTACTGTCCCTTCACACTACATCTCTCTTACTGTAAAATCCAAGTTGTCTGTCTCTTCATATTAAAATCATCCAAGAACTGTCAACACTCAGTTTCTTCTTCTCCTTATCTCACTCCAGACTTCTCTCTGTCCGTGCAAACAATTTCACTTTAGGGAAGGTCACTAGAGATTTCCATAATGTGCTCATTAGCCACCATCCGTCTTACATTGTTGCCTCAGCCATCTTTGTCTGCGCAGCTTCCCTTGCGACTTGTAGCTTTATACCCAACCTAGCTTCCTTCTACCTTACTAACTTCTTTCCATGTGATCTTTCATTAGCTCCTGCTTGACATAACTCTGAAGTTTTGTTCCTAAGCTCTCTGCTAATTCCACATGATCCCTGCATCGCTGGATTTTTTTCCTATCTGGACATGCAGTAGTGCATAAGATTGAAAAGGGTCTTTTTTTTTTCTAGTAGATTTTGTAGGTCTTACATTCACAGCTTTATGGGCTCCATGTTGACATCAGCAATGTGTGGAAGAAAATTTTTCAGCAGGTTGCATTTATGAAAACAGGAATAGAATATGGGAGACAAACTATATCAGTTGTGAAGTTGAGAGTTGCAACATCATGCTGTAAGTTGAGCAACATTTTGGGAGAGTGGACATGTAACAAAGCAAGGGATAAAGGACACTAAAGTAGATTTGATAGGAGTTGGTGAATGAGTGAATGTGAGGCCTGAAGAATAGCAGAGATTTCGTCCCCATGATTCATAATCCATGTGACTTGAAGGATAAGGTGTTAATATTGGTAATGAACACATTTCTCCCTAGTGACTGACTGATTCCAAAATTGCAGCTAAATTTACTCTTCTGGCTATGCTTAAATTGACATGATGATATATTGGTCTGATTTTCTTTATGAAATCAGCTCTAAAAAAATCTTCTTGTATCCAGACATATTGCTCTGTTTTGATCTTTCTACTGTAGCTAAAGATCACTTTGTTCCTTTTCTTTGGTTTTGGCCAAAGGCTATTTCAAAAGCAATGAAATTATGATCTTGTTCTGTGGGAAGAAAGAGGAAGGTCTAGAGGGCAGACTGATTTGGGTCAACAGATGTAGTTTCAGACATATCAGGTTTAAGGTGATGTCAAAATTTCCAGTGGGAATGGCAGAGTTTGGAGTTTGAGCTCAGAGAATAGTCTGAAAGGGGATGCCATCTGGATACTCAACAGTTTGGAATGACTCTGAGGCATAGTTTAGAGCAGTGTTCTAAGGCTTTAGGCTGGGGATTGTATTTCACAACCAGCACCAGAAAAAAACGCCAGAGACAGTTGAGTTGCAGAGTGAAAGTAAAGGAAAACTCAAGAGAATGATAAGGAGGAGGCATTTTACATAGGCAAGAGGTGCTGATATGCTTAATGCTGGGGAGTGCAGTTAAAGAAACTAAGACTGAGGTTATTACAATAAGACTGACCTTAGAGTGTACATTATCAGCAAAGGGGCAGTATTGGGAGTCTTATTGAAAAAACAGATGAATAAATAATGAGAAAAGGTAGATATACAAAAAAAGAGAGAAAACTCAAGGGGATCATATTTTCAGAGGGAAATTTTTTTTATGAATAAAAAACAATTTTTATTTTTTTAATCTAGCATTTTTTTCTTTTTGCAATATCTGTGAGCATCCCATTACTAAATCACCCATATGCCATCACCATGGTCCAGTGGACTTCCTTCTCTCCACTGTTTTTTGATCCCATTCCCCACTCCACCCCCATAAAATGTCTCTGGTATATAGTTGTTCATTGTTATCCCCCCCTCCCCCAGTCTCTTATACACTTGCTATGAGTGAAACCATCTGGTATTTTTCCTTTTCTTTCTGGCTTATTTCCCTAAGCATGATCTTTTCCAGCTCCAGCCATGTTGCTGCAAAAGGCATGTTTTTTTTTTTTCAATTGCTGAGCAATATTCCATTGTGTATTTTATCACATCTTTTTAATCCAGTCATCTACTTTTGGGCATTTGGGCTGCTTCCATGTTTTTCCAATTGTAAATCAAGCAGCAATAAACATGGGGGTGCAGGTGTCTTTTTGATTCAGTATTTTTGTGTCTTTTGGGTAGATACCTAGGAATGGGATTGCTGGGTCAGATGGAGGCTCCATTTTTAGCAGTTTGAGGACCCTCCAAACAGTTTTCCATAGTGGTTGTACTAGTTTGCATTCCCACCAGCAGTGCAGGAGAGTTCCCTTTTCTCCAAATCCTCGCCAACATTGTTGTTGCTAGTTGTTTTAAGATGTTCCATTCTCACTAGTGTGAAGTGGTATCTCATTGTGGTTTTAATTTGCATCTCTAGAGGGAAAATTTTTTAAGTGGTTTTAATAGGTTAATGTTTTCTTTAACCTATTGGTTAAGTGGTAAAGGACATATGTTTATTATAAAGTCTAAAAAAGTGCAAAAAAGAGCCAGAAAGTATCTAAGTATCTTTTTATTATATATATATATATATAAAATGTGTATATATACATATATGTGTACACACATACATATATATATGATTTATATATTTATGCTTACAGAATTGGGGTACAGGCCAGAGTTGTGGTGGATGAGAGGATTCCCCAGAGACAGAGTGGGGATCAGAACAGGCAGATGTACTAAAATACACTGCTGAGGGGAGCAGCGGGCAGGTCAGGAGAGGTCTGCCACACCATATGGGTCAGCTCCAGGGCGGGGCTCAAACTCGTGCTGCAGTGGCTTCGGAGAGCTTCATAATGTGGTGCTTTAGCCAGTTGTGCCACCAGGGAGAGCCCATCTTTTTATTATAGTTTAAGATTTTAAATTTTTAAAATTTTCATTTTATTGAGGTAACTTTGGTTTGCAACATTACATGATATTCAGTGGTATCATATCACACTGCTTCAGATGTACGTTACCATGTCACCACACCTCACCTACCACCAAAACCCAGTCTTCCTCCACAGTTCACTGTGCCTCACCTTATTTTCCCCCCTCCTACCCTTGTAGCCTCAGTTCTGCAGTCATTTTTCTGGGGTTTATTTGGGTTTGGTTTTGACTGACCCTTTGTTATGTTTCTGTAAATTCCACATAGAACTGATGCCATCCAGTATTTGCTTTTCTCTCCACTTACTTTGCTTATCATTATTCCCTTTAGTTCCATCTATGTTGTTGTAAATGGTGAGAGTTCATCTTTTTATAACTGAATAGTATTACATTGTGTGTATGTGTCTCAGCTTTCTAATCCACTCCTCTGTCTTTGGGCACTTGGGATGTTTCTATAACTTAGCTATTACAAATATTGCTGCAGTGAGCCTGGGAGTGACTATATCCCTTTGGATTAAAATTTTTGCACTCTTTATGTAGCTACCTGGAAGTGGAATTTCTGTGTCATATGATAGAATTATTTTTATTATTTTGAGAAATGAATCAAGGATAATGTTTGTCCACATTGTTCTCTTGATTTCTTTAAAAAAGTACCTTTAGTAAAGTGTAAAAAGGTACAAAGAAGATTAAATGCTTACACATCGAATTTTTAAAGATTTCAAGTGACCATAAGATTAAGTGCTGAAATTCTTCTGGGTTGAGTAAGCATTGCAATTAATAGCAGCATACAATGTGTTGAAACAATATATGAATATTTGTTTGGGTAATAATTGGTAAACAAAATATTAATATTTATTGAAAAGGGCATTTGCTACTGAGATGTACAGAACTATTCCCTCCTTCCATTCATCTTGTAAACACTGATAAGATTCTTACTAATTGCTAGAGTGGAAACAGGGCTCATTTTCAATTCTATTTTTATTTTTTTGTTTTTATAGATGAGGGTACAAAAGAGACTTTGCTTTTATAAATAAATACATGGGAATGGATAGAGGTATTTTTCTTTTACAGCCATTTCACCCAATTCTTTAAATATACTCAAAATTATGTACTTGAGAACTGCAAGTCATTCACCAGTTTTGTTGGAAGAAAGCAGTGGCAGCTGACTTGCAAAAGAATTTGCTATCTAGTCATTACAGTTATTCTCTTTCTCTACAGATTATCAAAATTTCTGATTAGCTTCTGGTCCCTGAGATGTCTTTTCCCCCTATTAACCCTTTTATTGTTAAAATAAAACTCAGATAGCGAATATACAGAAGAAGCTTATGGATTCATCACTACAATGAATAGAATGTCAAGCCACAGAACACTGCAGCCCAGCTTGGTGACCACCCTCACGCGCTGGCCCCATCCCTGTCCCCTTCCTCCCGCAGATCACAGCTTAACAAAGCTGAGATGTCTGTCTGCGTTTATAGGAAGCCCCTCAGTAACCAGTGCAGGCTCATGATCAGAGACACTTAGATTAAAAAGGAATACATGATGAAGCAAGGTCTTGAGCAATGCAATAGGGGATAGAATTAGATAAATTCTGCATCGTTAGAGGTTAATCTTATAAAGGAGGAGCTTCTGTTTGTCATAGAAGGAGGAAGAGAGAAGTTCATTCAACTACAATATATCAGAGATTTATTAAGCCTTTGTTAACTGCCAATTCTGTAGGAAGCACTAGGGAGAGATTTTTAAGGGGAAAACAAGCTGTACTCGGGCTTTCCTGCTAGATGAACTTAATTTCTTAAAGACTGAGTGGATAAGGTCATTGGTCTGTTTAGAAGAGCTGTTTAGAAGAGGGCAAACTTGGATGTTGCAGGAGTGTGAACAAGATTTCAAAATGCCACAGTGAGGAAAGCCCTATGGACTCAACACATTTTCTTTGCAAGTTTCTGGAAAGAGCCAAGCTTACTATTTTGTTTTGAAAGCTAAGCCTGGAATGCTCATATTATACATCACAGTGAATCTTATTGATTCCGTTTTTAAAATTGCACCTGCCATGGAGTCATGCCAAACACACACACCAAATTAAAGCACAAAAACCAATAAAACGTACTAAGAGCGAAAACTCAATTGCTTATTAAAAAACCATTAGCCTTAAAATGTTAGCTTGTCAGAAAGCAATTCCCTTCCACAATGTCAGCTCTGAAGGTCAACTAATTGGAAGTATATAGAATTAGGACAGGCAGGGGATTCAATAAACAGACCCTGCAGTGGAAAGACTTTGCTCAGGCCACTGTAGGTGGAATGAGACAGGCCTCCTCAGCCCTTGCCCTTAGCTCTCCTTCCGCCAGTGACAGTTCTGGTGCTTTGAGCTCACCTGTAATAACGTAAAGTATCTTTTAAGCATGCTGTTTGATATAATATTTCTCTTTTAGAGTGCTCAAAAATGCAAGGGCTCTTGGATGCGTTAGAAATAAAAATATCCATATAGCTAGCCAGTGAGCTTTCTTTCCCGTTTTGCTTTGTTTCGGCAAGGTAGCTTAATTACTTGGTTTCACTTCTTTCTTTCTGGTGTCTCAAAATTAATCTGTGTTTTTGATTTTGGATTCATATCAAGTGGAGGGTGATTACTGAGGCCTCAATCAGCATTCCAAGTGACAGAACCATTGAACTTGCTATTATCTTTTGCGCTGAGAGGGTGTTCATAGTAAACGCTGTGGGCTCTCTGAAGACTTGGTTGAAGCAGCTTTTGAAAGGCACAATGGCGCTGACTTAGCCTCTAAGGGGGAAAACTGCAGTTGGTACTTGGGCAAGCTTTTCATATCGTCATTATATCGAACATGAAAAAGAATGTATTTTATTTAAAACGTGACTAATATGCTACCTTTTGTTACTATTAACTGGATCAAAGAATTTCAATTGGAAGAGATTTTTAGTAGTCATCAGGCCAAGAACATTTATTTCTGACTGGGATGGTATTTTCATCAATTCATGGCAGACCTAGAAATAAGAAAACAGTATAGAGAGGTTTTCTGGGAAGGTAGATTTGTTATTTGTTTTTAATCCTGAATTTTATGCTCTTTCTACTTTTTGGTCCTAAAATCTTCTTCAATGACCATGTATGGTGGGATGTTTAAGATAAAACATTGGTGGTTCCTCAATATATTTTTCAGTGGTGAAATGACCTTCTGAACTAGTATACCACCTTTGGAAGGTAGAGAAGAAGACAGAGTATGCTCTCCAATTTGTCTCTCAGTCCTTGGTTAGGTCAATTGAAGCAGTTTTTATTCTTTTGGAACTTGGGGTGCGGCTGACACTACGCTATGTGAGATGGCAAGCAGCCTTCTGTCAGGGGCCCAGGGTCTTGGTTTACCTGCACCCTTTGCTTCCCCTGTATGCTCAGTTCTTTACCCCTGTGCAGTCTGCCTTGTTCTGTGTCCTCTGCTCCAGCTGCCACCAGAGTCCTATTTGGGACAGAATCAGCCTGGCATCGTTTATCCCACTCAGATGCAAGACGAGGGTGAGCTGCGAGTGCTGGGGTGCACCTTGCTGTTCTCCTAATTTTCATTATCATGCACATTGATCTGCCCTTCTCTAGCAACGCAGATACAGCTGGGAGCTAAATTTTCATATCTTTTCGCCAACCGGAACCTCCCATTCTCTATCCCCCTCTAGCTAACTCCATAATTATTTTTTCTCTCCTAAACACTTCCCTCATTTCTCCTCACTATTCAATCTATTCTAACTGGGATTTTCCCTTTATTCAACTGGAACTGCTTTTACCAAGGTCAACTGTAACATCTACACTATTATAACCAGTGGTCAGTTTGACATTTTCATCTTATGTCATTCTCAGCATCATTTAACACATTGGTATATTTCTCTTCTTTGAACACAAAATATCCCAAGACAGGCCTACCTCAGAGCTGTTGCATGTGGCTTTTCCTCTTCAGTGGTTTCTCTTTGGCTATATGAACACTTCACCTGTTGCCCAGTACAGAAAGGAGTTCAGCTCATTGCTCCAGCTATCACTCCTGCCCATTCTTTTCAGCTCCCCAAAACTTCCCACAGCACCTACAACCCTTGGTCAATTATTCGTGCCTCTTAGTTATTGCCCTTTTCTCCAAGTGTGTTAAGCCATATTTACAAGCAGTGTCCATCCCTGCTGTAACTTTGAGAATGCAGCGCAGTGCTTGATACATAATAGTTGTTTAGAAGTTGCCTCTCTGCCACTGGTCTT